>NC_048300.1:82691107-82841479 GCF_013100865.1 Trachemys scripta elegans | reverse complement strand
GCCCCCAGCCGGGCACTTCCCCTCCGGGGCTCCAGCGGCTCTGCGTAACTTACACTGTGTAAGTTACACAGAGCCGAAGAGGAGTAGAGCCGCTGCGGCTGGAGGCTCTGCTCCTCTTCGGCTCTGTTTAAGAGCCGGGCTGCCCGAGAGCTACCAGCTTCAGGCAGCCCCTGTGCCTCCAGACCCTGCGCCACCGGAGCCCAGGAGGGGAAGTGCCCGGCTGGGGGCGCAGGGTCCGGAGGCATAGGGGCTGCCCAAAGCCCGAGCGCTACCGGTTTCACGGTTTGCTGGGCAGCCTCCAGACCCTGCGCCCCCGGCTGGGAGCTTCCCCTCCCGGGCTCCAGCTGTGCTGGGGAAGCGCCGGCTGGGGGTGCAGGGTCTGGGGGCTGCCCGGCAAACCCTGAAGCCGGTAGCACTGGGGCAGCCCTTTCCCCCTGGCTGGGAGTGGAAGGGAGGAGGGGGCGGAGTTAGGGGGGGGAAGGGGGGGGGCTGGGGCAGGGCTAGGGGTGGGGAAATGGGCGAGGCCAGGGCCTGTGGAGGGTCCTCTTTTTTTATTTTTGAGATATGGTAACCCTAGTATTGCTGAAGCATACACATATTTCAAGCTGTCTCTTTAATGTCCGGCAGCTCTTTTCAACAGGTTACTTATCCTCTCAGTCACTTTTGGGGCTTAGCCCATCTTTCTTAGTCTCCGACAAGTCTGGGGCTCTCCCTGGGTTCACTGACAGGGTTATATTTCATTGCTGCTGCCACTTTATCTGCAGCAGCCATCATCACAAAGGCTGCTGAATTATCACTAGAAGATGAGCAGCATTTCAACCACCTCATGTGGTGAGTGCACTAGAGGTGGGTTCCTGCCATATCCAGCCAATTTCCTCTTGCTTCACTTTTCACATTGGTTATCTCATTTTTAGTTTGGGTTCGGAATCCAACTCAGGTTCTTTCACTGCTTTGCTCTCATTAGCAAAGCATTCAGCCAGCATTTTTCTCTGCTCATGTTGGAGAATTTGTTCCAGGTCATTGCTGAGCTGTAGATAATGTCCTTGAACGTGTAACCTGTAAGGAAATGAATGATTCCCTGATCAGTTGCCAACTGTTCATCCAGGACTTTTTTTCCCCCAGACATTTCATCTGATTGTTGGACTGGCTCCCCATTCCATTGCTGAATGTGTCATGGTGGGGTAAAATAAAAAAAAGGGGAAGATGGAAAAATTAGAGCTATTTCTCCTTCCCCAGTTCACATCTGGTGGGGTCCTATGGATGACCTGGGCAACAGTCCATTCACCAAAATGGTTCGGACTTTGCAAATTGTTGGGTAAGTCACTACTGGGGAAGCGGGAACTCAGTAGTTTGAGCATTGGCCTGCTAAACCCAGGGTTGTGAGTTCAATCCTTGAGGGGGCCATTTAGGGGTGTGGGGCAAAAAAAAAAGTTGGGGATCGGTCCTGCTTAGAGCAGGGGGTTGGACTAGATGACCTTCTGAGGTCCCTTCCAACCCTGATATTCTATGATTGACCCATATTTGGAGTTTTCATGCAGTGCCTACAGATTACCCATATTAACATGCTTAAAGAACTTAGATTTATATATAGCAGTCAATTATACATAAGCAGCATCTAACATATATCAGAAGTGGAGACTATGCATTATGGAAGTTGCATCCTAATCCTTTTGAGCTAGTTGATCCAGGCAACATACCAATGACCAGCTATTAGTCATCCCCTCCAAAAGCAAAGCTGCCATCCCCCTCCCCATCCCAAATCAACTCACTGTCATGGCCACAGAAGGACATAATTTATTTACAAGTGCTAATTTGTGTGTTTTTACAACAATGTTTCAACATGAAATGTAAAAACGTTTGCTCCTCCTTTGCTAGGCAATGCTGCTTGTGCCATTCACAGCTAGTCTTCAATGTGCTGCCTATAGAAACCCACCAGAAGACAATGGCAGAAGCTGCTAGAGCCTGAAGGACTCAGGCGATAGGCATCTATTCCTTTTATTTGGGAGACCTTTCATTGGGAGGGGAGAGGATAAGGAGTATTCCCAACTCTTCTTGCCTTTTCTGGCTATATTGTCTTAGCCATTAGACTAATTGGTTCCCTCTTTCCCCCTCACTCACACACACTTAGGAGCTCTGGGGTGAAGGGACATATGAAACAGATATGCCATGAATGATTAAGACCTACTGATTCCTTCTGGCCCTCATAACGTTAGAAAAACTGTCCACCTCTGCTTATCCAAAATAGATTCCATCTAAATAGTAGAGATAATTAGATGGTTCACAACATGATAAACGCTTTGTCAAAAAACCCACAGATCAGCCCAAGATCGGGAGTTTCTCTCCCCAAACACAGAAACTGAACATGGCTAAATGAAAGTATTGTTAATCACCTAGGCAATCATCCCTCATAATTTGCATATAAATAAAGCACTTTCTCTCCCCCAACCTAGCTGGAAAAAATTCAGTTACCAAGCAAGGGTCATGCCCTGCTTTCCTATGCAAAGTGTTTTCACCCAAAGTAATAAACTATACAGTGTGTTCCTTGTAAAATCAAACTTATCATGGAAATCTCTCATCCCAAATTAGATGACCTAGGTCCACATCCTTCTATATGTGAAGAAACGTCTTGTTGTTATAAGTCCTAAATAAGGTGAAGTGCTTATGTACAATCAAAGAATGTTTGGATATATGTCCTCCAAAATTTAGAAGATTACAAGCATTTTGTAGGTTTTCATTGTAAATAACTGTTGCACTCTAGAATTGTGTGGCACAAGAAAGAAAAAAAAAGTTAAAAGATATAAATCAGGATATAACTTTGGGATATTAAGACCAATTGCTTAAGAGGAAGGATCCCAGTTGATAGTAGGGACAAATAATGAAATACAATCCTTAAAATGAATCAAACTTAAAGCCTCCAATAACAAAAGGACTGAAGAAATTGGTTATATACCAAAGCCATCTACTGGATACCAATGGAAGCAGCAAAGAAACCTAAGCACTCGCTTGGCAGGTGTCCAATGGGATTAAGAGGATGGGCCCCCTCCTACGAGCCTGAAATGAGGGTATATAAACTGACATCACCATGTGCTGAACAGAGTTGACCGGGGTGCTGGAACAATTTTATTGTGGGGATGCTGAGAGCCATTGAACCAAACTGTAAACCCTGTATATAAATGGAAACCACTTCAAGCCAGGGGGTGCGGTAGCACCCCCAGCAGCACCCCTAGTTCCAGTACCTATGGAGTTGACTGCACCCAACAAAAAGGTGAAGAATCCTAAGTGCAACCAACAGTTGGACCAGTTGTGTGGAAAGGACTCTCACCCATCCTACCGTTAAGAGAATACGAAGTGGTGAACCTGGGACATCACCATCTTCACTGGGGACTGGAGGACCTGGAGGTCCATGCAAGACCCTACCTCAGCCGCCTTCAGCAAGAGGCAGAGTTCAGTGTTCCAGCAAACTGCTGCCCATTCCCTGTGCCCCAATCCCAGGTGACGGTGCTGGCTGCTGCTTCTCCTCAGATGTCCCAGGTTGTAGCTCCCCAGGTGCTCCAGACTCGTTAAAACTAGTAAGCTAATGCCCCTGGACACAGTAATAATAGGTTATCCTACTAGATTCTAATATTGTATATACACACAAATCTAGTTCATTAGATTTCAGCTTTAAAATCTAACTGGCACCTTGGCAAATTCATAAACTGACCCCCTTTCATGCTTACATGTGATGTTATGAACACGAGAAAGAAGATCAAATCAAGACTTGCAGTAATTATGTCCTATTTAAACTTGCCCATTAAGATGGTTAAACTTTTTTTTAACGTGTCTCTTTATAGCAATAACATCGTTATATGGCTGAACAACTTCTAATTTGGCTTTCCTTTTTTTAGGACATGAATGTGAAAAATGTTGACACCAACAATATGATAGATGGATTTAAAAGAGAGACCTTTTAATGGACTGACCATGAACAAATAGCCCAGACAAGAAAGTCGGGTTTCACTAAATTTGCTCATTTCTGGCTTTTTAATAACACTACATTTTGATGAGCCAAAGTCTACCAGCCACATGGGTCTCCCAAAAGAAAGAGGGAGGTGGAGAAACAGCAGTGAATCTATTGCAGCTCTTTCTTTGCAGAATTTTCTCCCCCTCCAAAAGCATTTAAGTTAATTTTGACTAGGTTTGACAAGAGTAGGCTTCAGCCTCTGTGCTGAAAACATTTTCAAGGTGACAGCTCTTTCAGCAAGGGGGGCGGGGAGGGAGGAGAGAAAGAGATCTGTGATATCTTAAAGTTACACAATAAAAGTTACTTTTAAAATGTCTTCTTTGTTTGCATGCAGCTTTTCACCAATGTCCTGAATAAGCCCATTCTGTCAAGGAAGGACAGAAACAAGGTGGTTAACATAAGCCAGCTGAAGACGCCTGCTGCTTTTCCTGTAAATAACGCTGACCTTTTGGAACACTGACAGAAAGTGCTTTAAAGCAAAAAAATAAACTCCTTGTTTCTCTCCCTTACGTGCAAAGATACATTGGTGAGTGCATGTATTTAGGTACATCACATGATATTAGCCAAACAGCCAGCTTTCCTGCACAGCGATGCAGTACAGTGCACAGCTTCAGCCGTCAGTTTGCTGTGGAGACCAAGCTCCGTGGCAAAAAGTGTGAATGTTTACAGCATACTGCAAGGAGCCCAGAAACTGCAGGCAGTCAGAAATCCAATGACAATTTAACTACGTAATCACTACGGTAGCAGAGGAGTATTTTTGTCCACTGCCCTTTTTTCATGCAGTGCACTGCTATTTATTCAGAGCTGTAGGGAGAGAGAAAGAGTGTGGGCAGGTAATAGTTTAAAGAAGAACTGTCTACTAAGAAACCTGAAAAGATCACAGAGCTACACCCGCACTTTCCAACTTTCTCACTTTCTCCAGTTAAAGTACCGTATTTTCCGGCGTATAAGACGACTGGGCGTATAAGATGACCCCCAACNTATGCGGCGACCGCAGATTCTCCAGTCCAGCTCGGAAGTTTCAGCACCCGCCCTATAAGACGACACCCGGCGTATAAGACGACCCCCGACTTTTGAGAAGATTTTCCTGGGTTAAAAAGTAGTCTTATACGCCAGAAAATACAGTAAGTAAATTCCTTGGAGACTATCATCAGTTTTTCTGCTTCTCATGGGTTTGAGAAATAGCTGAACACTTTGACAGGCAATAGGAATATCTGTCCCTGTACTTATATGGGCCTCATCACAGCAGTATCTGAGTACCTCACATTTATGAATAGATTTTATCCACACAACATCCCTGTGAGGTAGGAAGTTGTATCCACCTTTTACAGACGGGGAACTGAGACAGAAGATTAAGTGATTTTCCCATGGTTACATAGGAAGCCTGTGGCAGAGGTGGGTACTGAACCCAGGTCTTGAGTCGCAATCCAGTGTTCTCTCCAGTAGGCCACTTCTTCTCCCCTGGGAATATCTACCTAGCACATCTGAAATATTTACAAGGTGACACTCTCCCCCCAGAGCCAGACCAATCTTCTGTATAGAGCCCCTCTCCTACTTCCTCCCTGGCACTCCAGCCTGAGAGAGGTGAGCTGGACCAGTTTCCCCCTAGTGCTAGAAACATCAATCTAGCAATAACAGTTTCTCCTGATCAGCAAGAACACCACAGATCCACACAGGAATTGCTGCTGATCAGCAACTAAACCGAAAATTAGTTTGTGTATATAAACTCCTCCCACCCCCACAACTTTTGCACATTTCCCCTTCCATTCTAAGATTCTGTGCTGTCCCAGAGACTTAATACCATGTACTCCGGCAGTTTCAGGTTTGACTTTCTATGCTCTCTGGGATAGAGAAATTAGGAGATAAGAGGAATGCAGGCAAAAAAAAAAAAGGGGAGATTTAACGGCATTCTGGGAAACAGAGAAAGAGCTCAGCTGGCTACCCTGCTCACTAGTGCTTTCTGCTGGAAAAGCATGGGAACCACAATGGTGTTGCTTACAGACTGTGTTGCATTTGAAGCCATCAAGAGAAGGAGCAGAAGGGCTAAGGTTTATGGGGGAAATGGAGGCTTCCCAGGAATGAATCAGAGGCAGCTCGCTCTTTGGGATCCTGCTTGGACCAACCTTTGGAATGGGGGCAGGCCTAACAGGGAAGATTCATGTGTTGGGCTTTAAAGAAAGAGAGGAAGACAGTTTGTATAACAGGAGGTCTGTCCTTCCTACTAGAGATTAGTTTTACCAGCCCCATTTCCTTTAATTTTTGAGAGAAAAAGGAATAGACCTAAAACCTTATATCTGCAAACCCCAATGATGGTTGTAGTACAAGCCTCTCTCTGTATTGCGGTAGCATGTAGGAGCCCCCGTCATGGATCAGGGCCCCATTGTGGTAGGCGCAGTGTAAACATATAGCACAAAGATTGTCCATAATAGAGAATTAGGTAAGGCTCCACCATCACTAGAGTAAACATCCAAATGCATGATTCCACTCATACACATGAGCATTGAACAGCCAGATGAGAAGTCCTGTTCATGACCATTGAAATCAATTATCCTTATGCAGTTAGGTGTAGCGCTAAGCAAATGAACCTTTAATATATTTACTAGTTTGAAGACACCATTGTAATGCAACATAGTAGTTACATATTTTTAAGTAGAAAAGTAAATATTTTAGAAATTGGAGCCACCCCACCAAATGAACTTCCATTCATTTATTCCTCTCTATTATACTTAAGCCACCCACAAAGGTAGTTGGTTACAACATGCCTCCTCCAAGTTTAGTTCTGTCCAACCACCCTTACCTTGCTCTCAAGAGAATTTATTGTTATGTGCACTAAAGAATTTCAGAAGAATGTCAGGACGGAGGGGCCATTAGATTAGATGAAGAAAACATCCAGATAATTAGATTGGCAAAATGATCCAATTGTTTACACACATTAGATACCGTAAGTTACCTCGTCATACAGTATCCCTTCTTGAAAGACTCAATTAACCTCTTTCAGCGAATATGTGCTCAGAAGGAGACATGAGCACCAGATATGGACTGTGCTGTCATCAAATTAAAAAGAGATCTTATCGTCATCTAGTTTCACGTTATGCCACTGGGCAGCCACTTTGAAAGTAGTAGTATATTTGCACTCAGCTCCATGCCATTGGGCAGATCTGGACAGTAGTTTTTTAAGGAGACACTGTGAAGAAGTTTAAACAAAATATGTAATTTTTGACAGAAAGCAAAAGAAAAAGGGTTTTACAGGAAAGTTTTAATGAAACCAATGAATCAAACATTCCCCTGTAATCAGACATCCAAAACACATGTGCTAATGCATGAGAAGAAATCAAAATGGACAGTTGGATTCACAGAGTCAAAGTTGAGAGAAAAACAAAAAGTAAACAGTATAAATAGGGAAATGTACATTTGATTTTTCAAGGGGTTTTTTCATTTTAATCATGAGGTATTATTAGAAAGCCAGGGATTTATGATTTTTTAGATTAAGTTTACAGGGAAAACTGTTCAAGTGTCATCAGTGCAATTATTAGTCACAGAAACATTAGCATCCAAACCACAAGCTGATCTGCTTCCTGTGGGGCTCTACAGCTGAGGACAAATAATTCTGGGCCTCATTCATTGCACTTGTGCATATTTGAATAAACTCCCTGTACAAAAATATTCACACTCCAGGTAACTCATGAGCCATCTTCTCCCCAGTTTCCAGCTCATCCATTTCACCTCCTGCAACTCATGATTAAAATCACATAGCGTCCTTCAAGCTCCAGAGACAACCAGAATACGAGTCAAAGTCCAGAGGCCCCTCTAATAGCTACCAATGAAAAGACTGACATCCTGTTTGGAAGAGGAGACCAAAGAGGCCATGATACCAGTGAGGAGACTACTAAAAATCAACAGTACTCATCAGATGGTTAGGCTGGGTTTAAAACACATTAGAGCCCACTCTGATGTGGATATGGAATAGTCAACACTGATACTGGTTGGGTGATGGTCAAACTCTGCAACAGGAGTTTCTGCATTTATAAAAGAAAATATTCTATTGCCACATGGTCCATTTAAAATAAAAATATGGCAATAATTCCTAAATGATGCTAAACATACTCCAGTGTAAAAACAGACTGATGCCGTGCCCTCCATAGAGAATCAATGCACTCCATTCCAAAACAGTAAAATAGAGGCGCTAAGTAACAGCACATTTTAAAATAAAATGTACACGTTCCACAATGACCAATGAAATGTCTACGTATTCCTAAATCTAGTACCCTTAGAGAAACAATTTCAAAGGAAGAGCCTAGCTACCTCAGCTCCTCTCAGTGAGATGTCAGAAAAACTAAATTATTAACAGAAGACTGAAAGTGACAACCAATATTATGCGTTAGGCTGTAAGAGAGAAGCTGCAAAAAGACCATGAAGAGCTTTGAATGTAAGCAACACAATCTACTACTTTTACTGGAAGACAATAGAGAAACCATAGTGGTGATAAAACATGTCCACCAGAAGGACATTTGGATCTTTTCTTTTCGAATTACAGTTTAACTTTAATAATGCCAGTATTGTTACTGCTAGCTGAAAAAGAAAAGATACTGAACCCATTTGGGAGATAGCTTAAGTTGGAATGACTAATTCAAATGTAAGAATTAGACACTGGAAAAGAGAGGATTTTGATTCTCTAGATCCCAAAAGCTGGCATGATGTGGCAATGGAGAAATCAAACTAGTAAGTACATCTGCAGAAAGTCCTTGGGATTGAAAGGATGTATGAATCACGATCACACATTTAAAGTGGATTCTCATGCAGTATGTGGTCTAGAACATGAAGAAAGTGCTCACATCTATTACACTTAGCTTACATTTGTTGCAAATTCAGAAAACCTAATTTAAGGCTTCACTTCTTCACTGAAAGCAGCATTTTTGAAGCTCCATGCATCAGACTACTACAAATGATATATATTATCTTTACTAACTTCTGTCAACCCATCCACTTGATCACACAGATTCAAACTAGTTCTTTGTAGCTTTTATAGTTAAGTTAAGGGGAGGGGGAATGAAGACTATTTTGCTAATACTAAGCCTCTGACTGAGATCAAATATATTCAAGTCTATGAGAATTCACAAATTTGCAAAGCTTTAGAGGTGTTCTAGATTAATTGCTTGAATGCATGGATTTGATGTCTAGTACATAGATTTGCCCCACCTCCTCTCTTTATATACACTTGCTTTGTGTCACATATCAGTGTGGCAGTAGGGGAGCTAGAGAAGGAGCCTGTGATTCTTGAACATTACTGTATTGATTGGTCACTGTTCTATCATTCAGAGGGAGAGCGTGAGTGTCGCTCTTGGCAACAGTACAGGAAGGAAGGGGGTAGGAGGATAGGAAAATTACAGGGACCAATACAAAATATCAACACTGTCTACTTCCCTCATTATCTCGAGGCTACTCATTTTTTATTTATTTATTTGCTTGCAACTGTCATCAAGTATTTTGAAAGCCAAGTATATCTCCAAACACCAGAAGTAGTTCACAAATGATTTGTAAAGACGTAAATCCAAAATTGGCTCAATTTTGTATTCAGTGAGTACTATTCAAACAGATACCATTGGAAGGCATGTTTTCAGAATATAATTACATTTAAAAATGATTAGCAAGCTTTCATGGATGAACATGGTTTACAAATGCTCGGAGACTACATTCTGACAGTTTAGTATGAAGGTGGTTACCTACTATGGTTTAGAATTGAAACTCAAAAGTATTTTGGCATGTTATTACATATTAACGGTATACACATTAATGAACTTTGGGTATTAAATGGTTATATACTGTACCAGTTAATTGCAGCAAATTGTGTTGCATCGGGCATTTCTGTACCACAAATGTACTTTTTGTTTTTGTTCCTATAAAAATAACAAAGAAAAAAGTTGCCTAATTAGGGGTTACATTGTCCCCATATGGAGAAAACTGCCTGGCAGCAGGAAACTTTCCTTTTGACTTACAGCATTTTCTCCTACTTATTCCATTGGGGAGGATGGAGAAGTTTGTTGTTCACCTGCAAATCATGGACATCCCAAGATCCACAAAGACCTCAGGACAACTGTAGAGATCCTGTCCCTCTGCACTGCTTCCTTTCACCCCAACCCTGTATAGGATACCAATGACTTTCTGCTGGTTGCTGCCCGTAATCCACAAGAGGTTTACTCAGTGGAGGGGGAATGGATATAAGATAAGGCTGTCCGGGTCCATATTAGGTTACACAGGGAGTAAACTGTCTTGAATAGTGGTCATAACCTCAACCCAGCCCTCCTACCCCTGGACCCTGCCTCCTCCCAGCCCACAGAGCTGTATGTGAGGCAACTATGGGAGGACTGGTGGGCAAAGGAGGGGATAAAGCCATATTTTATATTGGAGTGCCCTTCACCCTAGCTCAGATAACTCCAGTCTTAGTCTTCAACATTTGTCTAAGGGAGTGGATGGGACAATTGGGTCAAAAAAGCATTAGTGTTGCCAGTGACACAGATTTCCACTGGGGTTTCTCTTTCAGAAGCACTTATGCAAGAGATAAAAAGATCCAGATGTGATACCAAAAAGTTTATTTCCAAGAAAAATCTGAATTTTTAGCATATTTACCAGATATAAGAAAGGAAACACATACCAAGACCAAGTATAACAAACACAAACATTCCTATAACTAGTAATGAAGCATTAAAATACATTTTCAGAAAAAAGATGCAAGTCATAGAGGGCATAAATCACATAGGAGGCTAGGTCACATTAACTTTCTATGGGACTTAGGATCCTAAGTCACTTAGATGTATTTGAAAATTTTATCCAGGGTGACGATCTAATGGATTTTCAAAGGAGTGTAATGTACCAGACTTGAATTACGGGCTGGCAGTTCAGGAAGATATGTGCTTTTCACTGCAAAATCCACACCGTGCAGCTTTCTAGGTAAAGGGTATCTCAGTACGTCTTTTTAAAACATTTTTTTTTTAGTACTGGTAGAAGGAGGTGGGTGACAGCTCTGAAGACTGAAGCCCTCTATTTTACCATAGCCCGGGTAACAGAACTGCAGCTCTACATTTTAAAAAAAGCAGTTAGTCTGGTATCAAGGTGCACCATCAGTGTGCCTCAATCCTGATCCTCCAGGGACCACTTATGATGATGATGAGACAGTAGTTCAGGCTCAATGCCCATCAAGTCTCTGGCCTCTCTGCTGCGATTGCCAATAAGGATGCCAGCTGGGGGAGATGGTTTTGGGGATGGGCACACCTCACAAGGAGGTCCACCAAGGTCTACTCATTTCACAGAAGGCACCAAACAGGCATCAGATGCCTATAACTTCTGCTCCTTCCTAGATCTGGATCTGAACCAAACCCACCAGGGCTGAATATTTCTGAACTTTGTGGAAAGACAGACCATGGTGGAATCTGAACCTTGATCCAAACTTTGCAGCCAGACCCTGTCCCTACAATGGGCTGTGCCAAAATCCTGGATTCAAGCAACTTTTAGCATTGAAATTTGGATCCAGACCAGAATTGCATCGTGCAGAACCAATGTTTAGTGACTGACAACTTAGTGTGAATTTGAACCTATCACCTAAGCCAAAACTGTTTCACTTTTAACAACCAAAGAGCCATTTTGTTATCAGAGTATACGCCGCAAAAGAATAAAACCCAGTAGAAAGTATAACACAAGTTTATTATTGGACAAATGCAATTGTCTCTGTCAATGAGACTGCAGGGAGGCAGCAGAGTTACTGATACAAACTTCTCAGTTTTTCTCCAGATATGCAACACCCTGCCTTACAATTGGTTGTGGGTGTTCGATTTGCATAATCACTCATGATATTCCTCAATAACCACATAGCACCCAAATCCCTATACTTTGCCTGACAGCCACTATTAAGCAATCAGAGAACAGGAATTTTCAGGTTTTTTACTAGCAACAAAGAAGCCATCTCTTGTTCTTGCTTCCTTCAGCTGAAGCACAAAAATTGCAATAAGTATCTGAAAGGAAAATATGTATAGCAAAAAGCAAAGAAAACAGGTGTGAAATCAGATACATGGATTTTACTTACGTTTAAAAAAAATGAAATCTTTTGACACTTCAGTCCTTTCTCTTATTCCTACACCCAATTTCTATTACCTCCTCCCTCCTATACAATCCATCAGATTGTATAGCCACATTTTTTTTTTGATGGAACAGTTTTCTGCTTCTGGAACATGTCAATTCAACAAAATTTTTGATGGGAAAAACTGAAATGTTTTAATAAGGTCCAGATGTTTCAGTTTGGACTTTATCATTTTGTTTCAACTTGAAGGATATGTAGATGTAGATGTAGATATAGATATATACTATAGTGTTTCCCCATTATCAAAAAGAAAAGATTAAATGATTCCTATACAACATTTTTCGGAGTTCTTGTGCTGGAAATTTCACCTTTTCGTTCTAATTTGGAACTAAAATAATTTTTTTAAAACATCTGAATTGCCTACAGAACAGAAATTCGAACCAGCTCTAATCTATACAATGCCCTGGGCAGCAAAGTGAATTTTACTTCTGCAAAAGAGGTCAAGATTTTGGAAGACAATTTTGTCCTGAATTAGGATGAAAAACCAAAACCTTTAAAAATGTCACGGAAGTGAAATTCTGTAATATATGCCAAGACTCTGGTATTTCCAAAACAAAATATGTTCCCCAGGAACCTGAAAGCCCTAGGTGAACGGACTCTGCGGCAGCCTACCAGGTGGGTTTCTGAGGGTTCAGGGTTCCCAGGAAGTCCCAGCTCCCCAGCAGCCCACCAGATAGGTTGTTAAGGAGCCAAGAGATGGGAGGGCAAGCGAGCAGGAAACCAGGCAGGAGAAATCTGCGTGTTTCCTTCACAAAGTTAAGTAAAAGTGACAAGCTCCTGTGGAATGTGTCGGTTTTGACAAATCATCATTTTCTGTTGGAAAAAAAATTTCTATCAGAAAATTTCTGACCAGCTCTATCTATATAGTTGGAAGCTAAAGATAGACAAATTCAGACTAGAGAGAAGATGCAACATTTTCCACAATGAATGTAATAACCCGTTACAACAACTTACTGAGAGATGGGCTGGATTCTTCATCACTTGAAGTCTTTAAATTAATCCTGGATAGATTTCTGAAATATATGCTATAGCTCAAACAGAAGTTATAGGCTTGATGCAGGAATCACTGGGTGAAATTCTATGGCTTGTGTTATGAAGGAAGTTGAAATGGACCCTTCATATGGGCCTTCTGCCCTTAAAATCTAGCCATGTCAGTAAAGATGTTCTCACCAGAAACATGGTCTTAAATTTATTTACATTTAAAATTATATACATATTTCAGAAAAACTAATTCTCCCAAAGCAAACAAAAAGTAACAACTTATTTTAGGGATAAGTGTTTTGCTGTCCTGTATGATGGGACCAGACAATCCTGAGGAAAAAAAGGATGTAAATGAAGAAAAGAAGAAAAGAAATGGAAATGATGAGAAAAAAGAAGGTGTGACCGGTGTCCCAGTGGGGGCCAGCTATGGTAACTCAATTACAGCGTACTGCAAAAAATGGGGCAGACAACCCCCATAGAGCTGGTGGATATTCCAATATTTAGATTCACCAAGCCAGCATAAAACAGCTTCTTTATTACTTTACTGGTTACTCAGAAGTCCAAACAACACAGTTCCCTTAAAGTGATCCAGCCTCAGGCCTCCATCCAGGTACCCATGTCAAATATGATGAAAATTTTTGTAAATCTTATTTCATCATATAAAATAAAAGGTTCTACTAATTCCAAAGAATCAGACACATTACCTCCCAGGTTAATGAATGTTTCAAATCTTACCCAAATACACACTACAGCCAATTCTTATTTACTAAACTGAAATTATTTAAAAAAGAGAAAGAGAGAGAAAGAGAGTATGGTTAAAAGATCAATATACATACAGACATGAGTTCAATTCATTGAGGTTCAGATTCAAAGCAGAAATGATGAGCTTCGTAGTTGCAGAAATAGTTCATAGGTTATAGTCCAATGTCCAAATCTCATATTCAGGGCGTACCAGCATAACTGGGACCTCAGTCTTGTGACTCAAACTTCCCCTGATGAAGTCAAAGCAGTTCTGAGATGACAGAATCAGGACCCAGGGATCTTTTATACAATTTCATGTCCTCTTTGACAAGTTGGGATTTCCTCAGGGAACAAAACGTAATTAGGATGATTTTGGAGGAGGTCCATCACCGGTATGTAGCTCTACGAATTAGCATAAGGCCATTTGCTTGTTCCTCCACCATTCACAGTACATTTCAAATAGAGATGCATACTGAGATATCCCCTGTTTACAATTTGTTTAAATGATAGGATGTTCTTTTGACCTCTGAATTATCAGAATACAGCACAGACAGGGACTGTTGATTACATTGTCGACCCTACTCATACATATGTAAATACACAAAAATACAAACAGTATCTCCCCACATGTTTTATGAAAGTTATTTATTTTGCAGGATGTTTAACCCTTTCTAGCCATGCATCACAGAAGGAAAAGACAAAAAAATTAAACATCAACAAGTACCAAAGTTGTTTGACAGATCAATTTTTGCCATTGTACATTGTGTACATTTAATTTTAAGTTTCAGCATAGTAATTAATAGCACCAAGTCAAAGTGCTTCCTGTTCACTCAGTAACAGATGGGGCTAATATACTCTGAGCCTTTCATTCTGTACTGTATTCGGCACAGGATAGGGGTTACCACTTTGTAAGCAGAAAGCATCTAGATTATCATTGTAGTCATAGATAATACGTTCATCAAAAAGGCTAAGTAAAGGAGCAATGGTTTTTTTATGGCTCAGTGATCTGGCATTCAACATTTGTCAGCAGTTTCAAGAAGTCTAGGTCTATTAATGTCAACACCACTCATTTGTTTAAGTATAGGCTTGTCTGTCTGTCTTTGTTTTGCACTGCCATATTCTTACCAGGATGACATACAATTCATTACTCAAACAAGAAAAAAAATAATTTGCCGTCTGGCATCTGAGCCTTTAGGATGCACTTGCTTCACATTTTCTAGCTTTGCTCTGCAATCATGAGAGCTAGAAATGTAATTTAAAAAAAAATAAAAGCAGATATTGTCATGCAAGCTCTTGTTTCCAGTGGGGCTTTAAGAAAAATAATGCAAGTCTCACAATAAAAATCACAAGAGGTAGCAACATTGGGTAGGGGAAATGTCCCACCATACTGATTAAAACCTGTTCACTACCAGGGCTGGTTGACAATTTTTGAAGGAAAATTGGGTTTTTGACAAAACAAAACATTTCTATGAAAAATATTTGCTTTCCTCAAAAAAAAAATTATTTTTGTTTTTTTAAACAAGAAGTTAGATTTTCCTCCACTGAAAATTTCAGCATTTTTTGACCCCAGCTCTACTTACTACCCATGAACAAACTGGAGTAAAAATCTTTTGTTTGTTATTCTCTGCCAATTTTCCCTTACCTCCATTTTTTTAAACTGTAGGGGTGAGTTTTAGATAGCACGGAATTTGATACAGTTCTTATTGATGATTTAAGAACATCCAAGAGGAAAGAATGAAGCACAGCATCACAGCAAAGATGTAGGAAACAATCACCAGAATCCCTCATAGTCTCACCATGGAGTTAGAAGATATTCAAGTAGTATTCTGTTTGCTCATCAGTTAGCAAATGAATCATTTCTGTCCTGATCGATCTGTCAACTATTGTAGAGGTCCAGATTTTAGCACACAACTATACTGCCGTGTTTGTATGCTTGCTAACATTGCCACCCTATGTCATTGGAGGGATTTGCCTCCCGTTTCCATTTTATGATGTTCTACTAGTGATATTATTGTCTACACTTCAGAAATCTGCCCATATTTGTTTTTGATAATTGGCTACAGAAGCTTTACCTGTGATCCTCTTCTATGGTCACCTGGTGATCTCATTTCATTATAAATTACTCAATAGGCCTACTTTTCTTACATTTCCGGCTGCACTTATTATATTACAAACATATCTGCTTATTTGGACTGCTGTTTGGTCAACGGCTTGCTGCATAGCTCTGATGGTTAATACTCTGCTTCAAACTACCCATTTCTTGCACTGCTGCCCAAATTATTTTTTTCTGCAGTGTCAATTGGACATTGCTGTTTATCACTGAATAGTCCTATTTACTGCTGTACTGTTTCCCTTCATGATATACAGTGGAAAGGCCGCCTTTCTTGCTGAATCATGCTCTGTATCGCTGTAGCAGTATTCTTGCCCTGCTTCTTTTTGGATTGCTCTGTGATATTATTTCTCTCGATGCGCTGTTAAAACAGGTTGCGGTTTACTGCCTGGCCCATTTCTCACCTAGTTCCTGCACAGACCCAGTTCTTGTTATACTTCATACTTGATACAAAGATATATTCCCTGCAAGCCTTTTCCTACTTCCAGGAAGAAGTGCTGGATTGACAGTCGTGGACAGTGAAGACTTCACTTTATTCACAAACCAGGTACAAGTTTCCCCTGTCACTATTCCTCTAAAAGGCGTGGAAGGAGCATCTTTAAGAGACCAGAAAGTGATCCCAGTGTCCACTTACTACAGTTCATACAGGCCGCCAAACAGCCTTGGAATGGCACTGACTTTCAGCCAATGCTGATTTAGGCCATATTAAAATAAATAAATTAATAATAATCTGATACCTAGGGGCACCTGACTCCTTATTCCATCACCAATTCCCAGGGCTATCCAGCTCTTCCCACCCTGGCTCCCCTCCCCCTCCTTTTTTTAAAAAACTTTCTAAATGACCAACAATTACTTTTTTCCTTCCCAGCTCTAGGAGCCAATATCAGTAAACTTTAGAGATTTGAAATAGGATTAAAATACTATCTAAAATTCTCTCTTCCGTTAGAAGATTTAAACCTTTGTTGTGCTCCATTCTAATATCCTTTTCTCTACAAACAAAATGCTCGTTCCCCTCGGAGCTCGTGCTGTGACACTGAAAACATGAAATGGTGGCTTTGGCTGCTAGGTGCTGCTAATCACTGCCCTCATTCTTTAGCTGCTCCTGATGTCATTAGAATGCCTATTAAAAAAGTCTCTATTAAAAAACAGTCCTTCCCAGGCCACAATATTTCCATTTCCTCCTGAAAATGAAATGTTACCATATCATAGAACTATTGGAAGAGACTCCAGTAGATCATCTAGTCCAACCCCCTGCTCAAAGCAGGACCAACCCCAACTAAATCATCCCAGCCAGGGCTTTGTCAAGCCGGGCCTTAAAAACCTTTAAGGATGGAGATTCCACCACCTCCCTAGGNCAGGCCACAATATTTCCATTTCCTCCTGAAAATGAAATGTTACCATATCATAGAACTATTGGAAGAGACTCCAGTAGATCATCTAGTCCAACCCCCTGCTCAGAGCAGGGCCAACCCCAACTAAATCATCCCAGCCAGGGCTTTGTCAAGCCGGGCCTTAAAAACCTTTAAGGATGGAGATTCCACCACCTCCCTAGGTAACCCATTCCAGTGCTTCACCACCCTTCTAGTGAAACAGTTTTTCCTAATATCCAACCTAGACCTCCTCCACTGCCACTTGAGACTATTGCTCCTTGTTCTGTCATCTGCCACCACTGAAAACAGCCTGGCTCCATCTTCTTTGGGACCACCCCTTCAGGTAGTTGAAGGCTGCCATCAAATCCCACCTCACTCTTCTCTTCTGCAGACTAAATAAGCCCAGTTCCCTCAGCCTCTCCTCATAAGTCATGTGCTCCAGCCCTCTAATAATTTTTGTTGCCCTCCACTGGACTCTCTCCAATTTGTCCACATCCTTTCTGTAGTGGGGGGCCCAAAACTGGACGCTATACTCCAGATGTGGCCTCACCAGTGCCAAATAGAGGGGAATAATCACTTCCCTCAATCTGCTGGCAATGCTCCTACTAATGCAACTACTAATCGTAGTACTAAGGTAAGAGTCATGACGCTAGCAACAGCACCTAACATGGTAGAGGAGGCTTCAGTTTACGTCTAAGCCTGCACTTATTTGAGATTTAATCAGGAGGTATGCAGTGGCTCTGAACTGCATCTGGGGAAACCAGCCCACATTTTACAGCAACAGAAGCAGGGGCAGGGGCACAACCATGTATCTCTTAATTGACGCTTGCTACTCAAACAACTGCAAGGTATTGTTTTTGGGGGACAACACAAGATACGTATGGACGTTAATCTCAGCTAATGAAACCTTTATCAAACCCATCCTCTGAGTCACCCAGCTCAGCGGTAAAATGAGAATAAGCTCATGAATCAAACTACAACATTGTAATGAAATGAAGCAGGAGGGGGAAAGTAAGACATGGCTTGCATCAGGACAGTAGCCAATGCTGTTTTGTTGTCTCTCTCTTTTCCCTCCCTCACACCACTCCTCCTCTTAGCTTCTCATATCTAAATATGAAATACCATGTGTGCCACTGCTTTGCTGCTCAGAGGCCTTGTGGAAAAAGTATCTCAGAGCAGTGGAATGGATTCATGAGGGCCTTATCTCTGCAGAGCCCTGTTGTCACTGTAGTATGTAACCGCTGATGTTTACACTGGCACAGCCACTTGCCAGGCTTGTCATTCAGCATTCAGAGACTGCTTCTACTAACTATCTGAATGTGGCTTTGATGGGCGGGGGAATTGGGAGGGTGGGCTTTCACTGCCTCTATGACAGAGTTAAGAGGATGGATGCCAAGTCTCTCTTTTCATGTATACAATCAGAGCAAAGAGTGACTAACAATGGAAACTGAGCCCCCAAAGGCAATTTTTGCAACCTTTGACCATGTAAAATGCTGAATGACATAATGAAAAGAGTTGGCTATGCTGGAAAACAAAGCCAAAAACATCATAAATGATTTACTATGACACCTGCACAGAAGTGTGTGAAAACCCCACCAGGACAACTGAAAGACCAAATCTTACAGGGTGGGAGATTCCGTATTTTTTAATTTAAAAAGGATTTAAACAGGTCAAAATCTAGGTGTAAAAATATTCTAAGTCTCACTAAAAAAAAAGAACGACAAAACTACTTTCCTCTACAATGCATGCCTGGAAGAGTTACGTGTTGTGTGCATACGATTAAAAACAAACAGAAGGTTTTTACACTGACAACCCCGGGTTATTTTTGGCTAGTCTCTTTCCCAGTGTACTCCAAGGGCTAAGCAGTGAGTTGACTGATGTACAACTCCATGCGCTAGAGCCAGGGCGGTTCCAGGCAGCAGTGCTCCAAGTGCGTGCCTGGGGCAGCAAGTCGTGCGGGGCGCCCTGCCAGTCCCTGCGAGGGCAGCACTCAGGCAGCCTTCGGCAGCATGCCTGTGGGAGGTTGGCCGGTCCCACGGATTCGGCGGCAATTCAGCGGTGGGTACGCCAAAGCCGCGTGACCGGCGGACCTCCCGCAGGCATGCCGCCGAAGGCAGCCTGCCTGCCATGCTTGGGGTGGCAAAAAAGCCAGAGCCACCCCTTGCTAGAGCCATTATGCAGTTCTTCACATTGGAGAGATTCCTTGGTTATTCCATGAGGGCTAGGATCAAACCAAATGTCTGCAAAAGATTGGTTCTCCATGCTCCCAATCCAGGATTTCTGTCCCAGCATCCAATGTCTATAGTTACTTCTGGCGGGGAGATGATGAAATTGGCAGGAGAAGTATTAAAAGCCTCTGTGTCCTGCAGAACTGACACACATGATGCAGAGCAAATGGACTTGCAGTGAAGCTTGTAATTAGATTTTTTTCGTGATGGGGGAAGTTCATGGGGGGAAGGGTTGGTACCAACAGAAATGAAGGTCACCTTGCTGACCAATGCAACAGGGCTAATTACACAAACAGTGGCAAAAGGCAGGATGAAATTCAAAATTAATGAATAGTAATTAGGGCTGTCGATTAATCACAGTTAACTCACACGATTATCACACAAAAATTAACTGTGATTAAAAAAATTAATTGTGATTAACCGCAGTTTTAATCGCACTGTTAAACAATAGCATACCAATTGAAATTTATTAAATATTTTGGATGTTTTTCTACATTTTCATATATATTGTATTCTGTGTTGTAACTGAAATCAAAGTGTATATTATTTTTTATTACAAATATTTGCACTGTAAAAGGAATGGTATTTTTCAATTCACCTCATACAAGTACTGTTGTGCAATCTCTTTGTCATGAAAGTCCAACTTACAAATGTAGATATTTTTGTTACATAACTGCACTCAAAAACAATACAATGTAAAACTTCAGAGCCTACAAGTCCACTCAGTCCTACTTCTTGGTCAACCAATCACTAAGACAAACAAGTTTGTTTACATTTACAGGAGATAATGCTGCCCCCTTCTTATTTACAATGTCACCAGAAAGTGAGAACAGGCATTTGCATGGCACTTTTGTAGCCAGCAGTGCAAGGTATTTACGTGCCAGATATGCATTTGTATGCCCCGGCATGCTTCAGCCACCATTCCAGAGGACATGCTTCCATGCTGATGACGCTCGTTAAAAAAATAATGTATTAATTAAATTTGTGACTGAATTCCTTGGAGGAGAATTGTATGTCTCTTGCTCTGTTTTACCTGCAATCTGCCATATATTTCATGTTATAGCTGTCTCGGATGATGACCCAGCACATGTTGTTCATGACCCCCACATACCACCACTCCACACATTGTCGTCAGGAGCTCTGACAGGAGGATCACCCAACTCCGCCAATTGGTCCAACTATGTTATTTAAGCCATGAGGAGAAACAGGAAGTTTGTCTGAGCAACAAGGTAGCTTCTTGTTGTGGTTACATTAGACCCTGCTTGTGTCTGCCTCCTGCACCAACACAGTTCCTGGTTCCTGCACTGCTCCTGCCTCCTTCCTTACCCCTGCCTTTACTCCTGTTCCCACCAGGCGCCTGCACCATGCTTGATCCTTGCCTCTCCTCCTGCCCTTATGCTTCACCTCCGGTCCTCAGTGACCTTGATCCTCAGCTCTGACTCCTGGTTCTGACTCTGGCTTGACCCCTGGCTCTGGTAACTGGCAGTTGACTCTGGTGCTGATACTTGGCTTCGTTCCTCAACCTGGACACCTGCTTCACCCACTAAATTAACATTAACAAATGGAGATATCCTATCTCCTAGAACTGGAAGGGACCTTGAAAGGTCATCAAGTCCAGCCCCCTGCCTTCACTAGCAGGACCAAGTACTGATTTTGTCCCAGATCCCTAAATGGCCCCCTCAAGGATTGAACTCACAACCCTGGGTTTAGCAGGCCAATGCTCATACCACTGAGCTATCCCTCCCCCACTAGACCAGATTCCTGCTCTGATTACTAGGCCAGACCATCTACATCAGGGGTGGGCAAACTTTTTGGCCCAAGGGCCACATCTGGGAATAGAAATTGTATGGCGGGCCATGAATACTCACAAAATTGGGAATGGGGGCAGGAGGGAGTGAAGGCTCTGGTTGGGGGTGTGGGCTCTGGGATGGGGCCAGAAATGAGGAGTTCAGGGTGCGGGAGGGGGCTCCGGGATGACGCAGAGGGAGGTGCAGGGGGGAGGGCTCCAGCTGGGGTTGTGGGCTCTGGGGTGGGGCTGGGGATAAGGAATTTGGGGTGCAGGAGGGTGCTCTGGGCTGGGACCGAGGGATTCAGAGGGCAGGAGGGGGATCAGGGCTGGGGCAGGGAGTTGGGGCATCGGGGGGTGAGGGCTCCGGCTGGGGGTGTTGGCTCTAGGGTGGGGCTGGGGATGAGAGGTTTGGGGTGCAGGAGGGGGATCAGGGCTGGGGCCGGGACATGGGGGGAGGCTCGTGGGGCAGGCTCTAGGCGGCGCTTACCTCAAGCAGCTTCTAGAAGTAGCGGCATGTCCCTTCTCTGGTTCCTACGCGGAGAAGCGGCCAGGCAGCTCTTCATGTTGCCCCATCCGCAGGCACCACCCCTGCAGATACCATTTGGTGCAGTTCCTGGCCAAAGGGAACTGTGGGGGCAGCGCTTGGGGCGGGGGCAGCATGCAGAGCAGAGCCCCCTGGCTGCCCTTCACCTAGGAGCTGGAGGGGGACCGTGGAACGGTCCTGGACCCTGGTCCCCGGCTGGAGCACCGGAGGGGGGGCAAGCTCCATGCCCCGCTCCCCAGCGGGAGCTCAAGGGCCAGATTAAAATGGCTGGTGGGTCGGATCCGGCCCACAGGCCACAGTTTGCCCACTCCTGGTCTACATCTCCACCCATAACAGTTATCCTCACAGGATGGTAGGGCTTTAGATAAAATAGATGTTCGTAGACTGTTTTAAAATCCTTTTTCTCTAATGCTTTGTTCCTATTGCAAAATAAATAATGAATACTTTGGTTTAAGTAGGCTGTCTGATCACTGTACACCACTGGTCATAGACTCCCAGAGGAAAGAACGGCAGGTACCCAAACTCTGTCAGTCCTGCTGGGTAAGCATAGTTGATAGACTGGGCTCTCCAGAGCCCAGCCTATGAGTGGCAGAACTGCAGAAGTCTACTGGTGGGGTGGTAGGTGCATGAGGCCCAATACCTGAGGGGATGCACTCAGAGACTAGAAAGGGGACAGAGATGCAGCTATCCCTCAATGTGCTAAAGGTCTGACATTGTGATAGAGACAATGAATCATCTAGTCTGTGCTCATTAAAAAAGTAGATAAAATCCCCTGGATACAGACCCTGGGCAACACTTTCACATATGAGAGTGAAATCTTGGCCCCATTGAAGTCAATGAGAATTTTGCCACTGCATTTAACGGGGGTCAGGATTTCACCCTGAGTGCCTAAAGTTAGGCTCCAAATGCATATTTAGGAAATTAAATAAACAAAAATGGACTGGTTTCCAGAGGTGCTGAGTACCCCTGCTTCTGGTATAGGGTTGCCAGCTGTCCGGTTTTCGAAAGGAATGTCCAGTCGAAAAAGGACCCTGGCAACTCCGGTCAGCACCACTGACCAGGCTGTTAAAAGTCCAGTCTGCAAGGCAACGGTGCTAAGGCAGGGTCCCTTCCTGTCGTGGCTCCGCGCAGCTCCCAGAGGCAGCGCCATATCCCCCCTCTGGCTCCTAGGCTTAGGGGCAGCCAGAGGGCTCCACGCACTGCCCCTGCCCCAACCGCCGGTTCCGCAGCTCCCATTGGCCAGGAACCACAGCCAATGGGAGCTGCGGGGGCGGCGCCTGTAGACAGGATAGCGTGCAGAGCCGCCTGGCCACGCCTTGCATAGGAGCTAGAGTGGGACATGCCGCTGCTTCCGGGAGCTGCTTGAGATAAGCACTGCCCAGAGCCTGCACCCCTGACCCCCTCCCATACCCCAACCCCTTGCCCCAGCCCTAATTCCCCTCCCACCCTCTGAATCCCTTGGTCCCAGCCCGGAGTACCCTTCTACACCCCAAACCCTCATCCCCAGACCCACCCCAGAACCCACACCCCCAGCCGGATCCCTCACCATCCCACACCCCAACCCCCTGCCGCAGCCCTGATCCCACACTCCAAACCCCTCAGCCCCAACCCGGAACCCCCTCCTGTACCCCAAATCCCTCATCCCTGGCCCCACACCAGAGCCCACACCCCCAGCCAGAATACCCGGTGTTTAGTATGTCTATAAACAAAAACACAGACCACTTTCATTTCAGTGCCCAAGCATGGATTTAAAGAGCCTAACTCAAGTTTACTCAGTAGCAGCAATTGTAACCTGAAATAGTAGTTACAGATGCTTCAATGGGGGGTGGAATGATCCCCTACTGTCATGGTAAATTCTTGTGTACTATTTGTTAATATGTATCTTACAGGCAGGGCTGGCTCCAGGGTTTTGGCCGCCCCAAGCAGCCAAACAAACAAACAAACAAAAAGCCGCGATCGTGATCGTGATTTGCGGCGGCAATTCGGCGGGAGGTCCTACGCTCCGAGCAGGAGTGAGGGACCGTCCGCCGAATTGCCGCCGAACAGCTGGACCTGCCGCCCCTCTCCGAAGTGGCCGCCTCAAGCACCTGCTTGGTAAGCTGGTGCCTGGAGCCGGCCCTGCTTACAGGAGTCCTCAATGAACAACATCAAATATCCCTGTGCTGCTGCAGCAGCAATGCACCATACAGATTAAGGCCTTACATGGAGAAACTGATCAGCACAGCTCCAGCAGAATAAGTTATTCCACTAGAGCTCATAGACTTTAAGGTCAGAAGGAACTATCATGATCATCTAGTCTGACTGCCCACGGCAGGCCACAGAACCTCATCCACCCACTCCTGTAATAGCCCCCAACCTCTGGCTGAGTTACTGAAGTCCTCAAATCATCATTTAAAGACTTCAAGTTACAGCGAATTTACCATTTACACTAGTTTAAACCTGCAAGGGAACCATGCCCCACGCTGCAGAGGAAGGTGAAAACCCACCAGGGCCTCCACCATTCTGACTTGGGGGGAAATTCCTTCCCGACCCCAATATGGTGATCAGTTAGACACTTAGCATGTGGGCAAGACCCCGCAGGCAGATATCTGGGAAAGAATTCTCTGTAGTAACTCAGAGCCATCCCCATCTAGTGTCCTGCCTCCTGCCGTTGGATATTTTAAAAGAGCTATAAAAGTGACTTTTATTCTGGAATAGTGTGTCCCCACACCGGGAGCTATTCTGGAATAACTATAGAGGAACAGCTACTGAAGCTATGTCAGACAATTACCTCATATAGACAAAGTCTATATTTCCTCTTTCTCCACCAATGGAAGGAGGTGGGGGGGGGGGAAATCCAACAAAGCTGTGCTAATTTAGGTAAAGGTTTTTGCTCCATCAGTTAAACTACGTAAATAGATGGCATGCCAACACATTGAGTTTTATATTGGCATTTAGATAGTTTAAAAAAAATAATTGCAACTTTTGGAAGTTTTTCCCTCTTTACTGAAGCCTCTCCCAAGGGTACCTCCATTAGTCGTAAACAGATGGTACAGAAAATATAGTGTAAAATACCTGTTTATGGGAGCCGTAGTCACCCAAAATTTGGTCTGCCCAACCACAGTGAGAAATGACTACTTTAAATAAACACACATTTGTGTTTCCCCTTCAATTTTCAACTACTGCACATACACAGTGTTTGTCTCTTGCTTCTCTAACTTAGCCACAGACAAGAGTTTTCAAGAGAATCTTTTTTCATATCTTGTTTTTTTGTGGGTTTTCTTGGCACAAGGCAATGATTTGTCCCCTCATTCCTTCATATTCTGACTGGGGCAGTTATTCTCCCCAAAGCTGGAGATGAGAAGTAATAAAGGCACTCCTGGAATCATCATGAAATCCCATGCTCAGAACTTAATAGAATTCCCAGAAGCATCTTGAGCTCCCCTGTGAGATGGTCCCCACCAGCTACTTTGCTCCTACTAATCCTACTTGGGCTTCCCTCATGTTACCCTTCCTTCTTTGGCTGGACTTCCCTCAAATTCTCCCTGGCAGCATCTTCAGATGATGTTCCAAGTCCCTCCTTCTGATGTGTGCCTCTCCTATCCTCCACCCATAGCTAGACTCGGCCTCATTTCCCCATTTCTATCTTCCTCCCGCGGCCTCCCCACATCTGTCTGTCCTTTGATGTTAATGGTTATTTCCTTTCCCTGAATTCAGGGCTTTACTTTGATTAGTATCTCACTTCCCTTCATTACCTGCAGCTCCCAGCAGTCTGTCACAGATCCGAACACTCAGTCTTTGATGAAATTCAGATCTTGCAGGGCCATTTCGAGACCTCTCTTTCCCCCCCAAACTCACTGACTGAGGCATCTGAAAGTCACTTTAATTGTAGAGTAACCACAGCATTGAAAGAGTTTCTATAATTTTTGCCGCACAAATACAGAAAGTGATTTTAATTATTTTAAACTTTCCAGACTGAGTCAATATATCTTGGGAAATGAAAAACAGACCTGCACTGAGTTACCTGGAGCCAGCTTAATCATGGGGTTCAAATGACATTGTAAACCACTCTACAGTAGCGCCACTCAATTCAGATTCTCAGCAACATTCTTGGTGGATTTCTTTCCCCTTATTAATCCTTCTAGCCCATTCATTATTCTCTATCTTCAATGAAAAAAGCTTTATGAATGGAACATTATGACTGGGATACAGATGCAAATTAAGTCTGAGATTTAAACCCACAACTAAGGGAATTCTGAGTTATTTTTCCCCTCACCTTCCCCACTGCCCAATTCATTCATGCCCCATCTCCCCCAAACTCCTCCACCATGCACATACGCACTTAGTGCTTTGCAGTTTCCAAAGTATTTATCCCCATTTCTGAAGACAGGAGACTGAGGGTCAGGCCCCTTTTTCAGCTTGGGTGCCTGAAGTAGGTGTGGTGTGATTTTCAGGGGTGCTGAGCACCCGCAAGTCCTGTAGCCGTCCATGGGAGGTGTAGATGTACATCCAAGTACATCCCCAGGGTCTCCCCTAGCCTGTGATGAACTCCGTGCCACCACGTCTTTGCTATTATTGTTACCTGAGCTATCTAGATTAAAGCCACTACAAGTATGCCTGTGCTTGCTGCAATCATTCCTTCAGCTGTGGAATAGACGCTCCCTGAATGTGGATCTAGGTGTCTAGTTTTAAACACCCAAGTTTGAAAATATTGACCTAAGTGAACAGCCGAATGTCACACAGTAAATCATTGGCAGAGCCAGGATTACAACAAAAGAATTCCTGGTTCTTCGTCATTTATTCAATTTGCTAATCCATCCTGCTGCTTAACAGAGGATCCCAAAAGGGAACCTCACCTATGTTAATTTACCTATGTAAAGTGCCGTTAATTAAATTACTTGAATTATTATATAAATAGCATCAGCAGCCAGGATAGGAAAAACAACCTGCACAGAGATGGATTAAGATTAGATCCATGGATCCACGTCCTGGAATAGAAGGAAGCCCACATGGACCCACAGTGTTCGGTTTCAAAGATTCATGGTGTGTCCCATAGCCAGAAAGAGCTGACATCTGCCATGGGGACTAGGAAGCATTAGCAGGGCAGGCAGCCAGGAGTGCCATTGCACTGTTGTTCCCAGGCTCTTCCCCATTCTCCCCGCTTCTTCTGCTAACTCTAGCCCTGCCTGCTGTCAGCTGGCCAGCAGCACTGCACTATGAGGTTTGGGAGCAGTCTGCAGTTTGCTGACTACTAGCAGCATGCAGAATGGGAAGCAGCTACACTCCTTTACTCCCTCCATCTCCATGTCCATCCCAGTGGCATCTCCCACCTCACATCCATCCACCATGCCAACAGAGACAGACCCAGCCAAGATTAGTGCTCTATTTCAGTTTTCCCATCACAGTTTTCTTTTTGTTGGAACTTTAATGGCCTAAAGGAGGAGGGGACACATTATCCAGCAGGAGTCTGATCAGGGTGCATCTCCTGCCCGTTGCTCTGTATAGCCATAAGGGCCCAAGCCAATCACCTAGCCATTACACACAGGCCCACTACCAGACTACAGCAACAACACAGAAATTATTTAAGTAGGGCCCCTCAGGGAGTCATCTGGGGGAGTGGGTTAATGAATCATAAAACACACAAGCACATTTGCTGGGCAAGGGGGCTGTCTAGCCGTTTGGAGACACCATGTCCCGTTCCTCCCCAACTACACGGGAAAGCCACAACCTCACCAAAATCCAGGTCAATGTCTTAAAGGTCCTTGCTCCGTAAAAGCCCCTCTAGCCAGCCGCAAACAGCAGGAGCCCATGAGAAGGGAGACATCAGAGATATCAGCTGTTTCCTAGAACTGCAAAGCCAATGTAACTAGTGGTGATGTTCTCTTACCTCGGACTTTGTTACTTTGTTTGCATCCCCTGTTTTACAGTATTGGATCACAAATCCTGCTGTCGTGCCTAACTGGCCTCTGGGAGCCTCAGTCATGGACCAGGCCCCCACTGTACTAATACACTAGTGCTTAGTGTACTAAGCACTATACAAATACAGAACAAAAAGATGGTCCCTGCCCCAGGGATCTTAAAGCTCTGTGCACATCCATAGTACTATAAAACAATGAAACATTCTTACGACTCCCTTTCTCCTGATCTTCACCACTCACTAGTAGTGCAACGTTTGATTTGCATTTAGAGATGGTTGAAAGATGAGATGAATTTTACACAAAAGTTCACAAGAAAAAAGAACCAATTTTTAAGTCAAAATTTTTTTAAATTTAAAAATTTCCTCTAGTCATATTATTTTTTCAGGTCATCCTAAAGAACATCAAAGCATTTTACAGACAGAAAGCTAGCTCACTCACTACCATGGTGAAACATCAGTTATTTCACAATGAATAGTACCATCACACAGGTGGTTTACACTTTCTTTTCCTCCTTTAAACTAGCTTCACCATTCCCCCTACTTCTTGTCCCTACAGCCCCACAGATCTGAAGGGTGGGAGGTTGCCTTAAAAAGTCCTAAAAAGGGCCATCTTCAGTTAATACTGAAGATAGAGCAAGTGGACCCTGCAGCAACATTGGTATGGGGGTCTGAAAAATCTGCAGCCAAGAGATCTTGGATGTGTTCTCCACCTGTTTATGGTAGTTTTGAATTTACTGTAGGAATGGAGGTGTCTATGGCTAGCTGCATCCTTCAGTGCTCTGTTAATTCTGCGTCATCTTAGGCAAAGCTAGCAGAGCAAAGATCAGTGGGCACTCTGCTGACTAGTCCCGGGCTAAGACCCAGTAGCCAGTTTCACTTCGTCTTAATGGTTGCACCTGCCAACTAAGTACCCTCTGAATCTGAGCACAAACTGTTTTAGAACATTACTTAGCCAGTGCATTTCTAGAGAACTGGTCCCTGAAACGTCCTCTGGGTTTTTCAATCACAGGAAACACAAGGACGGCTTTTAGTAACACTTCACTACTATGGCTGGGTAATAGGACTTCTCACCACTTGGGATCCAGTGAAAACTACAGACTTCAATTTTCTCCTGAAGGAAGGAAGAGGGGATTTTTGAGCTAGAATACCCGTTTCTTCCCTCCAAAATTACCCACAAATTTCTATTCAAATCAGTGGGTGGATCAAATTAAATGAAACTGGGAACAGCTCTGATACTTTTCAGCACTTAAGTCCACCATTTTGAAATCTGGATTGGCACTTCTGCCCTCCAATTAACAAGCAGAAAACGTAAAGCACAACAGGCTTTATCTCCTCTCGGCATTCACGTAGCTCCCATTAACCACCTCATTGAGAAACAAGAGATATGAGGTACAGCATGTTGCGCTGCAAAACAGGTCAGAAATCTGGAAGTGATTATGTTTGGTAACAGCAGCCTGCATGATTTTACTCAAAGCAATTTGAGACCCCTGCACATACTATGAATAGTCTTACCAAGGTAAGTGATGCAAGCCCCATTCCTCGAGACATTTCAAACTATACTGATGGACCACTAGAAAAAACAGCAAAAGAAACCACCTCAAGGGGGATGAAGCTACTTCATCAAAACATCCCACCTCCCTGATAGCAGCCTCCCTACCTAGAGGCAGAATTCCCTACCACTTCTGTGCAGGAACCTGAGCTACTGTGGGAGGTAGAGAAGTCACCAGCTTTATCGCACCAACACCAGACACTCCAAGACTACAGATTCCACCATCAACCTACTGACCATTGCCACTTACTTCAATTAACTTAGCTTTTATCATTACCAATTGATTTTCCTTGCCTCTCCCTACCAAGTGCATTTGTCCTCCTGATTCTTGCTTCTTCCCATGCCTGATACTCCTCCACATTAGAAAAAAATGTTCTGAAATTTAAGACTATTAAAAGGTGCTGCAGGCATCCAATAACAACATTTTCTAGACCAAACTACATTTTAACTGTTTTTTTAAAAAAGATTTCTATTCGCAAAATACGAAGGGATTCTAGAATATGGCTTGCACATTCCTGTTTAAAAAAAAAAAAAAAAACACTATGGTGGCTTTCATAGTTATAAGACCACAGAAAAATAAAAGCATTGAGTCCCTCTTTTCCTACTCTATTTCCACTTTAATTACTTTAAGGACAAACCATTTTTCAAAATAGTTTTGGGGAAAAAATTAGGTCTTGGGGAGAAACTTTAGGCACCAAGTTTAAACACACAGTGAAGTATGATGGCAGAATTATCCATTCTTGAAAGTAAGGGTCTATAATGCAAGTGCCACAATGTAACAGTGGCAGTGCAAATGGTGCTGCTAGAAGAGACATTTAACTTATTTATAATAGGAAATACTGCTAGATTTAATCAATCCTGCCAGGGTTTTATTAATGTACTTAAAACATGAAATTTGGGCAGACGTGGTAAGCCTGGCTACGCTTGTTTAAAGTTCAAGGCTGTTTATTAAATGTTATTTATATGCTGCTAAACCTCAGAGAGAGAAATATTAAACATGTCTGGGGTTCACTGAGCACACAAGACAGGCACTAAATTGTACCATGTGTTATATAACTTCCTACAGAGAATAAATCCGCCAACAACTGCTAAATATGTAAAGGATTTACGACATTTTCGTAAAGTTTGCTTACTATGAAGACATCATGATTTAACAAACAGAAACAACTGAATATGAAGAAAACTGGTATTTCCAAGCTTTTTAATACCGACTGTACAAGGTGCAAAAATATTTCCTCATCGCTGTTGCCTGATGGAAGAAATAGCCCCGAAGCTGTAGAACTGGCTGAGAGAAAGAGAGAAATTGCATCTCAGGGCTTGTTTATAGGACAGAGTCTTTGTGCTTCTCTTGGCAGTTACCAGAGCAAGGTACAGTACTGCATATTATCACTCTCCAAAACCCTGCTGCTGGACTCAGAGTCAACAAAGATTATAGCACAGTGCAAAGACCCTCCCTGCCCCTGAGGGAAAACCGTTGCAGGCTCTCCTCCCGAAGGATAATGAAATCAGACATTTATTTTGGCATTCAGAGAGCTCTCTCTAAAAAATGCACAAAACCTAATAAGTTCCCATATGCTGGGAACCTTGATTAAATGCTATAACGTTATCGTATCACTAAGCAATAATCAAGTACACTGACAATAAAATGGAAAATCTGGGTACAGTGAAATCCTGTTTGCACCAGGTCAGGGAAATCCCATTATCCCTCCCACCCCCACCTCCTCTCTCCCCACAATGTATTGCTGTTCATTTCCATGAACAGTCCATCTTCAGCGTCATGGTAAAATTGATTTCTATGGTTTTAGGGGAGGGAGAGAGAGAGACAGGTTTAATTAGGATGCCATGGAAAGCAGAGATTTAGCCTTTTCAATGGAGGAATAAAGAGGAGTATCTGCAATTACTGGAAGCATCTGTAATTACCAAATAAGAAAATAAGTGAAAGCACCAGGGATAAGAAACTACATGTTTGAGGTCAAACTGGGTGCCACTCCACCAACCTCACTGGAAATTGTGGGTGGGTGTGAATCAAAGAGCAACATTTGGCCCATGAACTCTCACAGACATGGATGAATTATTCCAAAACAAATTATATTTTGCTTCCTGGTCTCCTGTCTTTATTCCTTGAGTACTACTGGCTAAAATCAAGTGTAGTATCACTTCAATATCTGATGCTGCCCAGATCATGGAATAATATGGCCCATCCTTGCAATGGGATGGAGTTTATATAATCTAACTCATTTTTTTCCATTTCTGTTGTCCTTTATTTCTCCAGTCCCTGCAACAGTTCAGGTCAAACTTTAAGGGAAAATTTCATCCTGAGATATTTGCACACAATTTCCCGTGAAGCAGAATTCAACAAGCATTTCACATGCATCTTCAGGAAGACTCTGGCCCTGAGGGAAAGCAGAAGTGTTAGCCCTGTCCTAGCTATTCTCAGTAGTTTAAAAGCCAAACAACTGTCAGTGCAGGAGCTGTAACCACCACTCAATTTTTGATACTTATACATGACTTTGGGGTGGAAAGGCAAGAGGGCATTTCCAAGTTACAAACATCACAGTGCCAGTAATGACAATTTGCCAGCACACCACCATTCCCACTGATGCATCTTTTTACAGGACAGTGGTCCTAGCACAATATATCAAAATACAGCTGTTGCACCCACAGGGATGGACTGAGGTGTTTATACACATTTACCTCTAATTTTCTTATCAACATCCATATAAAAGCCTGAATCATAATTTGAGGTCATAACTTACAACCAAAATTCTCCAGGGCAGGGATGCTCACAGTTTTGTGAAGTGCTACGCCCATCTAAGGCATTGTACAATAAATAATAATAATTCATTGCTAGTCACTCTATAGCTAGAATTATCCAGTCTACTCTCAGAGACCCAGGGATAAATACATGGACACCAATAATAGAAGAAGTCTGCCTTTACCGAAGTTAACTTCCTAACACGCTGGTGAAAAATATGCCTTTCAATGAATGAAGCGCTGATTTTATTACTATTATTTAACATATGTAGGTTAGAACCGCATGTGTGAATTGACAAGGCAAAAGATATTGAGGAGAAACATTGTTACCCCTTGTAGAAGCACATCCCTGAGGCTATGTCTACACTAGCACTTACTGCGGTATAACTTATGTCGCTCAGGAGTGTGGAAAAACCACCCTCCCTCAGCGATGTAAGTTACCCTGATCTAAGTGCCGGCATAGACAGCACTAGGTCAGCAGGAGAGTTTCGCCCGCCGACATAGCTATCACAACTCGCAAGGCTGGAGTAGTTAAGCGACAGCTTAGAGCGGTTACATTACAGAGTTCACAGTGGTACAGCTGCATTGCTGCAGCTCCGCTGCCATAAACTCTCTAGTGTAGCCGTAACCCAGTTACGTTACAATCTCCTGCTGCCCAAATGGAATCGCCAATGATTTTCCTGAGGTCTGACAGCACCAGATTGCGCCTGGCCAATTGAATAGTAGAGCAAGCAGTGTTAAGCAATGTACAGCGGCTAATAATAAGGAAATTGTTCTTATAGGGCCTGATTCAAAGCCTACTGAAGTCAATGGAAATCAAGTAAGCAGCAGTAAAAGATGGCTATTCTTTGGAGAAAGGCCAAAGAGTGGTGTTAAACCATTGGGGAGTTCCTCCTCTCAAGATATTCATTTTATTTAAAAGGAGTGGGACAAATTCTGACCTCCATGTAAATTCAAAGTAATTCCATTGACTTCAGCAGCACTGCTCCAAAGTTACACCAGTGTCACTGACTCTGAATTAGCCCACTGTTTCTATGTAGGATTATACCCTTATCTATAGTTGAAATGGCTGCAGCCTCTGTTGATAGAAAAGTGTGTGGTAGGTTTTTCTGAATGTATGTAATGTATAAAAGAAAGAAAGAAAATCGATACTTAGTAAATATTGCAACAAGCTGGTATCTGCATGTGCCTTTTGTATGTAAATATATACATTAAGCACCAAGTAAAATTATTATTGATCATTGATTGAGAGCACTACTGGTATGACTATTGATAAAGTGCTTCACAGACATGTAGTGTAGATTAGGCCTTTACTCCAAGCAGTTTATCGTCTAACTCAGACAAATGGAAAACACAAGCTAACATTCTCATTGCAAGAGAGCTGTACAGTCAGGGAAGGAATCAACCCTAGAAGGCTTTGTGGAAGATGGGTTTGGGCTTAGTTTTTAAAATGGTCAAGTACATAGAACAGAAAAAAAAAAACCTTTAAAGGACATAAAATGACAAAACTTTATTTTAAAGACGCAACATTTTCACACACACACACACACACACACACACACACACACACACACACACACAGCTTGATACTGGTCATGAAATGAAAACTGAGATTACCCAGCACCATACAGAATCAGGGCACCTGGACAATTAAAACTCCAAGCAGGACTTGCATTTTTCTCCTCAAATAACCAGCAGAACCCATTACTCTACCAGACACCTCTTCCATGGTTAAACAGGCATACAGAGCAGTAATCTATACTCTTACAGAATGGATTTCTTCCTCCAGTAAATCATAATACAACTAGAAGTGGTCTCTAAAAGGTTATAAAAGGACCAGGGTGCTTGGAGTACACAAAGGAGGTGGCTCTTCGAAACAGAAGAACTACTCATTAAAATTCACATGTATTATTGATTAATAGGAGTGACTCCACTGTTGACATTAACAAATCTGCTCATAAAACAGATAAGGTAGCCTTTTTACAGTCACTTTTCTGACCATAATCACACTAACTTCAAAAGATCAGCATCTTATGTATTGGATACTGGATGAAGCTCACCTACTTTAATCTCTGCTGCTCCAGAAAGCTCAGCTTCTCTCCATTTAAATAAACTTATGAATACTGTGGGTTTGTCTGTTTTGTTTTGGGGGAGAGCAGGTTAAATGCCCAACATTCCACTTCCACTCTTTATCCTTTTCAAACATTGCCGCCTTCTGGATACCTGTGTGGTCTCAGAAACAGTTACTTTTGTGTTTCTTACTAGATTTCCCATTTTATCATAGTGTATGGTTATGTGACGCGTGCATGCACACACACACACACACACACACACGCACACACCGTTCTGTCTGAACGAACTTAGGCCTTATGAAAGTGAAGAACCACGACTACTACCATAGATTAGAGTCATGAATAGCACAGGTAAATTCTTTGCAGCTGTCCCAACACCCCTCAGTCCCCACTTCCATTATCCAAATCATTCCGCTCCCAGACACCTCTCGAATACAAAGATAAGCAATAGCTAATAACAGATTTAATTAATGGTGTTGATACAGCTTACAAAAACTAATTTCATGGTGATTTTTACATGGGTACAAAAGGACTAGGAGGATTTGTGATTTAAGAAGGATTTGGAGCTCAGATTTTCAGGGGGTTGCGTACTAATCAGAATACAACAGGTTTGATAGGTACGGCGAAACAACCTGAAGTTATGTTGGAGATTGTATTTACCTCCTTGACTGAAGATGTGCACCTGCCATTCGGAGTCTGAGGTCTGGTTAGAAGCAGCTGTTGGTTTAGAAGACCAGCAGCTATGGTCAGAACAGCTTTCTTTGCAATCTTCATCCATTCCTTTGTCGTTAAACTATTGCGATGCCTTCTACATGAAACTACACCTTAAATCATTTGGGAAGCTGAAACTGGGGCAGAATGTAGCTGCCCACTTCCAGAGTGGAGTGCCTTGCCAGGAGTAAGTGACATCAGCCTCCCATGAGCTGTACTGCTTGTTAGCTGGCTTCTGGGGAGAGTTCAATGTGGTGGTTCTGACCTATAAAGTCCTAAATAGCCGCCCATGACTCTGCCTGCCAGAAAAGACTACATTTTTCCTTCCACCATCCCATTACAGTTGAGATCAGCAAAGGCGATGGCACTGGAGCTCTCTTGGTACATATAGGAGAAAGCTGCCAGCAAAGCTCTCTCAGTAAGTGGCTCTACCGTGGAATCCATAAGCTCTTTGGTCCAAAATAGCCTGAATTATTAATATTACAATAGCACCTAAAGGGCCTCATCAAGGTCATAAATATTGTGCTAGACACTGTACAAACACCTAGTTTAAGACTGTTCTTGCCCTAAAGAGCTTACAGTCTTCTATGGGCCCTGAAGGTCAATCTCTTCCACATTTGGGAGCAACCAGAGTATAGATGGTGTCTGTCACTTAGCTACATATATAGCCCTCAATACCATGGTATCTGAGCACCTTAGCTAATATACTTATTGTCACAATACCTCAGTGAGCTTGTGCTTTCCAATTATTCCCATTCCAAGATTCACAGCCCTGCACAGCTTGAACCAGGGCTTTATGCCGTCAGAGAGGAGAGGTTTCTAGCTCTGCAGAGGGGAACACATAATTGCTTCTAGATCTGGAGAGTCCCCAAGATAGGGACTAAGCCCCTAGTTCGGCAAAGCATTTCAGCTCCTGCTTAACTTTAAGAATGTGTTTAAGACCCACTGAAGTCAATGGGACTTGAGCACAGGCTCCTGGTAGCAAAGACACCTAGTTCTGCAGGTGAAGAGACGCAAGAAATAGTCCAAATAAACATATTTAAAACTCTCCAATATATTTCTAAATCACGTGTTATATACAAAAAAACAGCATGTTGTGGTATAAAGCTTTGATTAGCACTCACTTAGCATGACCTGCATAATTCACTTGTGGCTTCATCACTCATGAGGAATGCAGTCATGAAATTCCTACTAAGACATTTACACCACGTCATCATGTATGTATGTATGAAACAAAATCTACAGACGTTAGTAATATACACATACCCACACATGCATAGACACACAATTTTATGTACTATCTAGAATATAAGAGTGTGTGTATATATATGAAACATCACCATCCTCAATTTCCCCTTACATTTCCATTTAAGCTTTATTTTTCACTCTTCAAAGCTTGATTCATTTAGATTTGTCTAAATGTTTTTAGCACATTTCTACTGACAAAGACTAGGGACAAGGCCAACTTCTAGAGAATTTGTGCCCTCTGCTGTTCATTGGAAGGCACTGAATTCATAAACCATTGCAGTTTATCTGTGTTACTACAGCACTTTCTTATTGCCAAGCCTTGGCTTGCTGTAATACGTATAATTTTAACAGAATACATTTAACCAATGCCCACTTAATAGTAGGATTAACAACAAAATATTGGGCAAGGTTTCTCATTTTTAATCTATTTACACTTTATATACAAGCCCATTAATAAAACAGTGGACAGGCTACAAAGTATTCATTTGAACAGATGATACTCTGGTTTCAAAAAAAAAGTGAAAACATTTCACAGACCCTAGGAAAGGTGCCGCTTTTATATTTTTTGTAAAAATTCAAACAACAACAATCCTGGTTATCCCTAGAATCTAATGAGGTTGTCAGTTGATTTAATGTGTTGTAAACTTCCAGGTTGTTTACATAACATACACGGCATCATTTACAGACGCTTCCTTCAGCAGGGCTGTTCTTGTGTTTTGTTTTCAATCAGTTAAGGCAGGTTCCAACTTCACATTGGCACATCTGTACTTTGGGGTTTGCAGTTTAAGCTTTATCATCTAAGTAGGCAACTTGGTTTGAGCCTATTCAGGTGTTGATAACCTGGAAATCCAGCTACACACTTTCAGTTAGTTAGTCCAGTGGCTCTGAACCTTTCCAGACTACTGTACTCCTTTCAGGAGTCTGATTTGTCTTGCGTATCCTCAAATTTCATCTCACTTAAAAACTACTTGCTTACAAAATCAGACATAAAAATACAAAAGTGTCACAGCACAGTTACTGAAAAATTGCTTATTTTCTCATTTTTACCACATAATTATAAAATAAATCATTTGGAATCTAAATATTGCACTTCTGTTTCAGCGTACAGTACATAGAGCATTATAAACAAGTCATTGTCTGTATGAAATTTTAGTTTGTACTGACTTCACCACTGCTTTTTATGTAGCCTGTTGTAAAACTACGCAAATATCTAGATGAGTTGATGTACCCCCCGGAAGACCTCTGTGTGTCCCCAGACATATGTGTACCCCTGGTTGAGAACCACTGAGTTAGTCTAAGGAGGCCAGTAAAGACATTTTGATCCCTGACAACTTACCATCTTTTATTACACTCAGATTTAAGGTAGTTTGTGGTCAGATTTTGGTGACCATATTGTTGCATTTTGCCATCTTCATTGCTCTACCACCTTCGCTGCATTCTTGATCTGCTCCCACTATTTAAGAGATGCAAAATTTGAAATCAAAATTTGAAAGAACTGTCCTCCTTAAAGCTTTACAAAGGATTACACAGAAGTTTAGCAGGCTATTTCTGGGTTTAATCAGGCAACCAAAAAGGAGGGTTTTAGAAGGATTCTAATGGGAGTTCACAAATATCCTGCTCATTGGCAGTACAGCATCTCATGATCTCTCAGTCTGCCTCTGTCTTCAGCAGAGCCAATGGCCATGAACACACCACACTAGTGTTCCACACTTTGCATTAGCTGCAAGTTGAATTCTGGGGCCAACTCAACCTCATCTTTCACACTCAGAATGGGCAGGGGCCCATTTGCTGTACCTCAGGAACAATCTCCCTATGCGCCTCACCATCCTTGCTTCATTCCAATTGTCACTGCTGTGCTGACAGAGCTCACATTTCCTCCTGGGACAGTAGAGGGAAGGGTATTCTCAGTGAAAGGCCCATTATTACAAAGGAGACTTATCCCCAATCTCATCACCCATAGGGTGTGCTGCAAGACACCACACTGAACAAGGACTTCCCCAAGTAGCTGTATCAAGGCATCAGCCACCAGCCTCCAACACTGGATGGAACTGGTTTAAAAAAAAAAAGAGAGAGAGGGAAGAGAGAGGGCCACAGAAATCCCTAGGAATAAAATTAAATAAAACACTAATAGCCTTTTGCCACAATTGTATTAATTTGACTGCTGGTGTCTGTGTCATTACAGGAATGCACTCAGACAACACGCTGTGGTAATAACTCACGCAACATTTACATTTCAACAAAGGCTTCTTGTGTATTCTCCTAACCATAACAACACGTTTAGACATTTTATAAACATAGCTGATTTCTTTTAACATGAAATTTCACAGCAATGCACTCTGATCCCTTAATGTCTCAACCCCTAAACTTCATTGTTATAGCATCCTGGGAATTAATCAAACATATATCGCATACCATTTGCATGAAAAAAAATGCTTTCATCCTAAGTAAGCTAGTGGTTTAATGAAGTGCAATACTGACTGGCCCATCCAGTAGACCTATAATGGTCCATCCCCAACACTCACTGGAAGCTACAGACTGAAGCTTTCTGTGCAGCTCATGATCAGCTTTCCAATTTCTTGGAAATTTAAGATTTATTTAAAAAAACTGCAGTGTCACAAGTGTGGTTGAAATCACTAGTCTGACAAGCACAGTGAAAGCTGTTTGTTTTAGTGGCATGGAATTAATTTCCATACCCATCAGTCATGTGATACATTTCACAGTCCCATAATTGCAGTCTAACAAACGCAAGGAATCTTCTCAGTCCCATACCCCACATCAAGCAAAAATGATTCTAACGGAGCTCAAAATTTGGGAAGCTAAAAATTTTCCCTGCAGGCAATTCATAGCTCAAAGGAAGAGTTGGGAAGTGCACTCAGTCTGGCAACAATTTCTTTGTGTTTGACATGGGCGGTGGGTATCATAGGCTGGGGGAAGCTGTGCTGCCCCAAACAGTCTGGCATGGCCCTGCCCACGCCCCTAGGCCCCTTCCTGCAGTTCCTTCCCGGTTCCCACTTTTCTGTAGCCCAGGCTGGCTAGTGCTGGGGCATGCTGGCATGCCTCAGGGACTTGGGGCACTGGCGGTGGGGCCGGGCCGCGCCTCCTGCCCAGGGCTCTGGGACCACGCCGTCAGGTGCTGGGGTTGGGGTTCCACCCAGAGCTCCAGGGCTGGGAGTACTCGGGGGGGCTGCAGGTGGGGGGCCTCTGAGCTCCTGCGGGGGGGGGAGCAGAAGAAGAGAGCAAGGGGAGGGGCCTCAGGCAGAAGGGGAGGGACTGGGGGCTAGTCTCCCCCAACAGCTGGTTCACTGGCCGACCATGGTGTTTGAGATTAAGGGTATGTCTATACATGGAACACCACAGCGAAGCAGCAGTACTGAGAGCTATCCTCCACAAACAGTAGAACCTACATTAGCAAGAGAAGCTCTCCCACCAACATAGCGCTGTGCACACGCGTGCTTATGTTGGTGAAACGTATGTTGCTCTGGGGGGTGGCTTATTCACACCACACTGACATAAGCTTTGCTGACATAGGCTGTAGTGTAGACATAGCCTAAGAAGGCAATAGAAGCAGTATGTGGTGACAAGACTCCTGGTTCTTATGAGAGTTTCAAGTGCTTGGCTGTATGTTTAACCTCAAAACAGCTGGCAGGATGTGATGAACAAGCACCAATCACTGATTAGTCATTATTTCTTGGAAAACCTGTAAGAAAGATTCTGAGTAACTACAAATTTCAGGGCTGTTATGACAACCATCGGATTTTCCTAAGTGGTTTCTAGCTTAACAGATACAACCGGCCACACTCTGGATATCATAGATTTGGAGGTAGGATCAGAGTGCTGGGTTGGAAGTGGAAGTGTCAGCCTTGCAATGACCTATTCACTACCCTCTCTTGTTTAGAACTGGGGCACGCCTTTCCTGTGGGGACAAGAGCCGTTTTCATGGTCCACCGTCTCAGGCGAATGGACCCCGTGCATCTCCAGTGGTGTGTTTTAGTTGTCACTGTCATCACTGCTTAAGAAAAAACAGCAACAAAAATCCCTATCCAGACAACTGATTCCCTCCTACTATATCATAGCTGGGGTGCCTTATAATCAACAGTCAATGAAGTAGCCTCCAAATATCCTCTCTCTCAGATTCAATCTAACAGATCATCATGATTCATGGACAATCAGCAACAGCAAAAACAAGAAGGGAGACATGAGCACCAAGGGCAGGAATCTTCTATCAAGTCTGACACATGACAACACAGAATAGTGCTTGAAGCCTTCTACCATGTCTGTGTAGAAGGTGAAGGTGAAGAAAGGTGTCTTGGCCTCCACCACAGCAACTGTGAAGTCTTTAGCAGCAGAAATATTCCTGATAATGGACAGGCTTAGCTAATCTAGCTTGCCTCCACCTCAGTGTGATGGTATTCACATCAATCTTCTATGTGCTGTTCACAAACATGTGGAGGTTTTCATATAATAGCTGTCCAAGGCTTGTATTTGCATAAATAGGTTTGTTTGTGCAAGAACATGAATTGTCACTGGAAATTACAATACAATGGAACTTCATTGACCCATCATACAAGTCGAAAAAACAAATACTGAATAGCAAATAATCACATGAAAAAGTCTGTGAGTAGTCCATAGTCTGAAATTCATTTACATACCCAAACACCTGCAACTTCCCCCATGATTACCTGCTCTCCATTGCTGTTTGTTTACAGGAGGTGAACAACATCGTAGAAATTACCACTAAGTTATGCAGTAGATTTGCCCAGAACATTTCAGTTAAACTTGGCCTTTTGATTGAAGATGAGGTTTGTTTGATCTTTAACGGAAAATTTGAGCATAACCCAGTGAGAACTTGAGGCATACCTTACAGATCCTGTTTACAATTGCTAATGCTGACCAACCATTTAATAAAGCTTTCCCTGATGAAGAGCAAATGGCTCTCAACAATATCAATGGGCCAACTGTCTCTCTTTGGTATGCAACAAGTTGAAGGCAACAGTCCTGCAGGAGCAAAATAATTCACTTTACAGATGTGACTAACGGTTGGTCTACACTTGAAAGTTATTCTGGAACTGTGAATTTGAAGTGTGATTGCTGTTTCTGAATGACTCCGTGTGTGGAGACACTTATGCTAGAGGAAGAGTGTCTTGCCTCTGTGAAGCTTAACCCACTTTGAAACTGCTTTTGGGACCCATGATTATGCTTGTGGGACACCAGAAAAACAAGAATGATGCCGCAAATAGCAGGACTGATGACAAGCCTTCATTGGCCAAGCTGAGCCACCTGTACAGTTGAAACAGACAGTTTAAATGGGGAAGAGTAATTAGACAAAGTTTTCAGCTTTAGTAATATAAAGTGATATTTAGGGACAATGATAAAGATTTTGTTAATTAATGCATTTTATGTTGACCATGCCCTTTTAAGGTAATTCTGTTTCCTTAGGTTAGAAACTAAAAAACCTTTCATATATTAGACATTTCTTAACTGATTGAAATATGATTTAGAAATAATGTCAGATTCCAACACCATACTAGATTTTCCAAAACAAATAAAAATAGCTACTATCTAAACAAAAAAAATAATCTTACAATTCATGGAAGCAACTGGCTACAGCATCAGCCGCTTGCCATAATTTATGAGATTTTCCATGTCTGTATTCCCTCTGGCTGGGTTTGGGCTGAAGATATTCCTGTAACACTTTGAACAAAATCTACTCCAGAAAGATTTTGGAAAAGACAACTGGGCGGAGGAGAAGAAAAAAGGCAGAAAGAAGTAATTTAAAATGTTATTTCATATCAAAGTATTTATTATACAAATAGGAACATTGAATAATGTAAGAAAACAAGGCATTGTCACTGATTTGACTGAAACACAAGGAAACTGTACCATAGGCTTTGGACGGGACTGTAGAATTACACAACCCATTCTCTGCTCCCAAACAAGAAATTAAGAGTGTTTTCGTGGGACTTCATATACCAACTCATAGACTTTGAGGCTGGAAGAGATCATCATGATCATCTAGTCTGACCTGCGCATTGCAGGCCGAGGCCACAGAACCTTGCCCACCCACTCCTGTAATAGACCCATATCCTGTAGCTGAGTTACTGAAATCCTCAAATCATGATTTAAAGACTTCAGGTTACAGAGACTCAATTCACCATTTAGACTAGTTTAAACCTGCAAGTGATCCATGCTTCATGCTACAGAGGAAGGTAGAAAACCCCCAGGGTCTCTGTCAATCTGACCTGGGGGGAAATTTCCTTCCAACCCTAAATATGGCAAACTGTCAAAGCCAGTTCAGCAGACTGCATCAACGTTAGCAATACAATGTGAGATAGAATATAACCAAAGAAGGATCATTCTATGCAGGCAAAATGAGGCAAACTACATTACTTACGAGGTAACGTCCATTTGCTGATGCACATCATTTGCACATGTGCACTAAGACCATTCTGATATGGTGGTTGTTTGCTGTCTGTTATAGCTAACTGAAAAATGAATAAAGTTTGATCCTTTTATATTTGGCCTGTATTACAGCTACTTCAAGCCAGAATGCAGAGCTCTTATTCACACACAGCTTCAATGTGATAACTTGTGTGAGTAACTTTGCACCAGCATGAATCAGGGCTCCACAATCTGTTGGAGTACACTCTGCTGGTCATTTCCTAGATATAACACCCAGTGGTGCAGGCAAATTGAGTTCAAATTCTTTTGTGTAATAAGAGATGAAGAGTTTGCAGCAAGTATCTTTGCTTTCTCACCTGAGGCCTCCCGGGGGGGGGGGGGAAGAGAGAGAGAACAAGCGCAACTGAGCACACACATACACAATATTGACAAAAGAGGGAAGACTTTCTCAAGTAGGCAACATTGTCCGTGTCCTGCCTATTGATTTGTGCATTCAGAGTGTGTGTTGTGCAAGTGAAACAGGATAAAACTAACTGCATGGTATTAGCAAAAGCATCACTGAAACAGCAGCAGTTCACTCAATGAAGAAACAATAAGCTAACTGTTAGGGAGACACTGAAAATAAGGTGCATTACTAACCAAGATCAAGCAATGTTTATTAAATTAGTTGTTTTATCAAGTATGCAGAGTTTTGTTGAAGATGTCACTTGGCTTGAACAGCAAAATAAAAGTGGAATTGATCAGTTTATATCATGTTGATTTCTGATCAGTTTCTAGTTCCCAGAGCATAAAGCTGCTTCCTCTGAATTCGCAACATTTCAGTGGAATCCCTCAAAGATAATTTTCACTGATTTTTATTTTTAATTATGAAAATATTTCTATTTGTATTATATTTTGTAAATCCCCTTGCATTGCATGGACATCTGAGATTAGCCACATTCCTTGCTTCACAACATTCTATTCTTTCTGGCAGGCTAATTGTTGTACCATAGCAGGAGTGGCCAAACTTACTGACCCTTTGAGCCACATACGATCATCTTCAGATGTTCAAGAGCTGGATACCTCTGCCGGGGCTTCAGCCCAGTGGGGCACGTCTGCCGGGGCTCGGGGTTTCTGCCCCAAGACTCCCCTCCCCTCAAGGCAGACGCTCCTAGCCCCACCACCCTACCATAGGGCAGAAGCCCTGAGCTCCCCCTCCCCCAGTCTGGTAGGTGGAGATTGGGGGGGTGCATGAGCCACACTTTACCTGTAAAAGAGCCATATGAGCCAGAGCTGTGACCATTATGCTATTTACTCCACTCTTGCAAGGCCAGCTTTAGGCCGATTCCCCCGAATTGGGCCCCGTGCCTAAGAGGGCCCCGCCCCCTAAAGAAGAGCGCCTAACTTAGGTGCCTTTTTAATTTTTACTCACCCAGCGGCGCTTTGGATCTTCGGTGGCATTTCAGCGGGTCCTTCACTCGCTCCGGGTCTTCGGCGACATTTCGGCGGCGGGTCCTTCAGTGCTGCCGAAGACCCGGAGCGCCGCCAGGTGAGTCATCCCTGCCGGGGCCCCGTTGAAACTATTTGAATCAGGCCTCGCGTTTCCTAAAGATGGCTCTGCACTCTTGTATCAACATTATCTCCCCACTTCTCTCTCTCACATCACAAACTAAAATTTTAGCGTAAGACTATTTGATAGTGTCCCTTTGAAAAGCTTTGCACTGAAAAAAGTGCCTCAGGGTCATGTTATTTGGGCAGTCCTCTCTCTTGGTCTCAGGCAGCATCCTGACCCCATTACACCATCAAGTGGTGAAAGCCTAGAAAGATGAAGTTCCATTCTTGCAATTCCTGATACAGATGGGCTTGCAAGCCCTGGTTCAAGAGGGCAAAAAGCATCTTTGCAAAAATAAAGATCCAGATTTTGTTACCAGCTGGTCGACAGGAGGTCAACGTGTATAAGTAACCACATACTTCAGTGTGATTTCCTAGCAACTTAAATTATGTATTAAAAAACGAAAAACAAAGAGGAAGTTTCAGGGTTGGAACTGTTTGGCTAGGCACTGCTGGAACATACTGCCTCTCATAATCTTGTCAGGTTCCAAGGCAGCTCATCCTCCCACCTATGAATCTTAGGAGCTGACCAGCTTTTGCCTTAGAAGGCGTCCATGTGAATGAGAACCCTTGCTTCCTTGTGCATTTTATAAGATAGGATCCCAGAGGAGTCCTTGCCTTCACGGCCTAAATCATTTCACTGTATATATTTATTATGGGCCCAGACTAAAGGCCATTGAAGTTAATAGAAAGATTCCCATTGACTTCAATAAGCCTTGGATCAGGACCCATATAATTCAATATGTAGATAAGTTAGGCTTTACTGTGTATGTATGTAAGACTATCTTTATTCCAAAGAGCTCTAAAAAGAGAAAAGATGTATCATTTGTACTATTCATATATGAAACATTGTTCATAACTCAGTCAAATAAAGAACAATGGTCACCAGAACACTCAAGCCTGTTTCGCCATGAGGACTGTTTCCACCACTAATTTCAGCTTGCTACACTCAATCCTTTCCACAGCTGCTCAGCCTCAGAAAAGCAGATATAAATAAAGGGTTTCCCTGCCACACTGCATAAACGTCTGAACCATTTTTGTTCAAATTTTCCAACTAAAATTTGCCCTTAGGCAGGGGCCAAGTCTGGGAAATTTCAAACTGAAATGTGAAAAAAAAAAAAAATTGGAAGTTTATAAGCATCTGAAAACAAGGGGTTAAAATGGAAACCCTTAAACAGCCTTAACTACAGTGGTAGCTACCTAATATAGGAAAGGTAGGTTAGCAGGGCTGGTGCTTTCACTAGGCGACCCTGGGCAGTCGCCTAGGGTGGCAGGATTGGGGGGCAGCATTTTGCCCTCCTCGGCGGAAATTCGGCGGCGGGGGGTCCTTCCGCTCCAGGTCTTCTGCAGAAATTCAGCAGCGGGTCCTTCACTCACTGCGGGACCCGCTGCTGAAGTGCCCTGAAGACGCGGAGCAGAAGGACCCCCGCCACCGAATGCTCAGAGGAAGGACCCCCTCCGCCGAATGCGCCGCCGAATGCTAGGGTGGCAAAAACTCTGGCGCTGCTCCTGTAGGTTAGGCAACAAAGGAGGAAGAGAAGTACTATATACACAGCTTCCTGTACTTCATACTTCCATTCCCATGGGATTTGCCACAGACTCCACCCTTTGCTTTCAAATTGTTCTCGGGAATGTGAACTCTAATATTTTATATGTGACAAGATCCTCAGGTGATATAAGCCTGCATAGTTCCACCCTATGTTTCTAGTGCATCTGCTTTCAGAGGACAACTTCCAAACCCAGCCTGACTGTACACAGATGCAATATTGCCTGCCCGAGCTTGAACACAGCCTGGAACAACCTGAGAGACTGAGATATGTGATCGGCTTCAGTCATCTCAATGGGGTGTCAGTTCTGAAATCTAATGAACTGCCTCTCTCACCTTCCCCAGGTACCAAAATCCCTAACTGTCCCCTATTCAATAACCAAACCTCCATCTTCCCCCAACCAACAGGTTTCTCCATCACATGGCCAGGCGACCCTATCCCCTTCAATGGGAAGGAGTTTCCCATGGGCTGGAAGGGCTGGATCTGGCAAAGCTCAGTCAGACTGTAGGAATGATCATGTTCCTTCCCCTGAATATTCTAGTGCTCTCAGTGGGTGGGGCGGCGATGGCCTCCTGATTAGCAGCCCTCTGAAGATGGAGAACTAGCCACAGACTGGAGGGGAAGTCATCAGCACTCCCCCCTCCTCATGAATACTCCTAAGGTAAGAGGGGCAGCCAGGAACTGGAGGCTAGATGCCAGGAAATGGAGGGATGATAGGTGTGGAATGGGGGGGATGCTCTGGGCTGCAGTCACCTCTGAAGGGGGGGCACGTGGTTCTGGAATCCTCACCTCGCACACGGGCCTCACTAGCACATTGTAGGTCTCCTCCTGTTGAAAGCAACAGGGAACTGGGTAGCAACTGCCATCGCTGGTAATTAGTAACAATGGTCAATGATGGGATATTAAAAGTTACTACAGAGAACTTTTTCTGGCTGGAGAATCTTGCCTGCATGCTCGGGGTTTAGCTGATCGCCATATTTGGGGTCGGGAAGGAATTTTCCTCCAGGGTAAATTGGCAGAGGCCCTGGAGGTTTTTCGCCTTCCTCCGCAGCATGGGGCAGGGGTCGCTTGCTGGGCAGGGGTCGCTTGCTGGAGGATTCTCTGCGACTTGAAGTCTTTAAATCATGATTTGGGGACTTCAACAGCTGAGTCAAGGGAGAGAATTATTCCAGGAGTGGCTGGGTCAGCTTTTGTGGCCTGCATCATGCGGGAGATCAGACTAGATGATCATAATGGTCCCTTCTGACCTTAAAGTCTATGAGTCTATAACTGCTCCCCAGCCAGCTCTCAGACCGAATGGCTAGACTGAGTCACACAGGGCTCCGCCCTTTGCACACAAGGCTGGTAAGTAGCAGGTACAGCTCTGCCTGATATACCTGGCAAAGGACTATCACTGTCGTCTATCACCAAATGTAGCCAGAGTTGCTATCTTTCCCCAGGAGGTGGGTGAATGTGAAAGAACAGCCAAATCAAGGGAAATCCCATCTGTAGACCAGGGGTTTTCCCAACTGATCACTAAAAGGGTCTGAAAATTCTTAGTCTATGCCCTAGTCTACACTTGGGACATGTCAGTATATAACTATGTTGCTCAGGGGTGTGGAAAATCCATATCCCTGAGCGATTTAGTTATACCAACCAAACTCCGGGTGTAGACAGTGCTGTTGACAGGAGGGCTTCTCCCATCGACATAGCTACCCCCTCTTGGGGAAGTAGAGTTCCTATGCCAATGGGTGAAACTCTCCCGTCAGAGTAGGTAGTGTCTTCACTGCCATGTTTTTTTACCAAAAGTTATGCCACTTTTAATGAAGCACTTTAATTAAACTGCTGTTGCACATCCACACTGTGCTCCCTTGTGTCGCTGGAGCGCATCCACACTAGCAGCTCTTGCATCGACATAGACAGCAGTGCACAGTGGATAGCTATCCCACAGTGCAACTGGCCGCAGGGTGCTTTGGGAAGGGTTTGCAATGCCTCATGGGGCAGGTACAATGTCACATGATGCAGGTTTCTCAATCCCACCATTCCATGGGCATCCTACTAAATTGCCAGGCACTTTTCAACTGAAGTGTGTGGGGGGTGGGGGTGGAGAGAGACAGACAGTGTGTGTTGGGGCGGCATGAGTGGGTCGGCATGCTGTCTCTACGTCCAGACAGCCACCGAAAGCAACCTGTCCTGAGGCAGGGGGAGGGGGAAACCCCGACATCAGGCCTTGCCTCCCTCCCTGGCTCTGCACAGCAATCGCTCTCTCTCTCTCTCTCACACACACACACACACACACACACACACACACACACACACACACACACACACAGAGGGGCTCTCAGAAGGGAGCTTTGAAAGGGGGGGGCACACATGCCTGCAAAGTTCAAAACAATGAGTAGAGCGATCACCGCAGGCATCGTGGGTCACCTCCGGAGGCCACTTACAGCGATAAAAGCAAGCGAGGTGTTTAGACTGGCACTTTGCTGATCAAACCTTTGTGCAAAAAGCCTTATCGCTCTCGTCGAGGTTGTTTTATCACAGTGCTGCAACTGAGGAGTTTCGTCGCAAAAAGTGGCTTTGCAGTGCGTACACCTCTGCTGTGTCATCCCCAAAAGCTGCCTTTTGGCAAAAAAACTTGGCAGTGTAGACCAGCCTTAAGTGTTACAGCAGCACATCTGCACCAGTGCAACTGCACCACTGCACTGCTGTACATGTAGACAAGGCCCATGATGAAAAGCTGTAGCATTGGCAGGCTTATTTAAATGCTGGGAAAGGTCAAAGAGGTAACAAACTCTTCTGGAACAGTAACTGTGGGAGAACTTTAACAACCTCAAAATAAACTGTTTTACCAGCACATCCAGTCCTGGTTTGGCAGTAAAAATTGCTTTATACCATAAATGATTGTTTCTTGAAAAAATCAGTCCTTGAAAAAGGAGAAACTATTTTTGACTCATTCCTGAGTAACTCCCAGGGGGATGGGTCTATGAGGTAAGTACAGTGAGCCACTAAGCAACAGTGACCACAGCATAATGAAATGTGACATCTTCTCTGGAGAAATTCATAGCATTTGTTAATACTGCGATACTATGTCAAGAAGGCTGGAAGGAATTTTCTGAAAATAAGAAAGTTGGCTAAAAGCTGCATGAAGTTAGGAAATTAGGATTGGCATGAAATACTCTTCGTGCCAATTTCATTTCAGATATCAGGGCACACAGCAAAGGGCATCCCTCGGACTTCAGTTGGAGCTGCACCCTTTAACCCAGGGTTGATGTAATCATACCACATTCACAGAAGGTTGCAATACTTAAACAGAAAATTGAATTCAAAATGGGAGGGGAAAAGCTATGATTAAAATTGCTAGTTATAAGAGTTACTGTATCTTTTTAACTTTACTAGTTAAATAACTGACCCTTTTCTAATAGGGCTGCTTTTATAGGCAACACATGTCAGATACTGTACAGCTGCATTAGTATCTCTCTACACTGACTTAAAAATGAAAAAAAAATGAAATATTTTGATGAGTTCCCCCCTTCCATGCTAGAAAAGAAGAACTAAACTTCAATTGGGAGGAATGAAGAAAGGAGAGAGTGCCACGTACAAAAACTGTTAGAAAACAATTGGAGTACTTTATACAGTTGGATAACCCAATCTTCCTTTGATCTTTCTGCAACAGTTTGGCTATGGGGAAGCATGTTATTTGATGCACTGATTATAATCTATCTAGACCAGAGGTTCCCAAAGTGGGCGATACCGCCCCCTGGGGGGCGCTGGAACGATCCAGGGGGGCAGTAGTAGCCTCGGGTGCAATTGGGGGGCGTTGAATAAAAATAAGGGGGCGGTGGAAGCATAAAGAAGAGAATATAAGAAAATTTTGAAAAACCATTCGTACATGTTTTATCTGTTGTGTAACATAGAGTTAAAGTTGTACTGATTACTTTATTTTCCAAATAAATTCACAAATTATAACCGATCAGGTGTCAAGTCCGCCAACAGCTCTTAACAAGCAAGTGTTGGCAGGTGAGCGTGTCGCGCATTGTCGGGAAGTCCAGCATGCATCAGCAGGAATATGTGCGTGTAATGACTTGTTTACAATATGATACTATAAATAGGCGACATGTATGAAATCTAATTTAGATTGTTTCTGAGTTGTGTAAAAAGCAGTTAACAATAGTGCAATAAGTATTTAAAATTTTTTATTCATATTCAATACCTTCGATATTTACGGATTACGATCACATACAAAGCAAATTGTATTATTGTTGTTTCAATAAAACAGCAATTTACACGTGAGTATTTTTATACATTTTCTTACATATCTACCGTACGTTTCTGTGTCTCTAGTGCTTACTAATAATAAAATCGTAGCAGGCTTGTGTCGGTACAGTACTATTTGAAGTGTACAGTCAATATATTAGTCATATTTTTATTACAATATTAACAAAAACGGGAATGAAATCGTAAAAAAACTGTTAACTATTAACATTTATTTATATCTATCGAATCATCTGTGTTAATTGGTAAATAAGGCGTGTGTTAATAAGGAACAATTATTTAAATAAGGGCAAACTAAATTAAAACTATTAACTGATTTTTAATTGCATATTGATTATTTTTTAAATTAATTATTTCTTGATAAATTTAGTTTGATATTTGACAATTTAATATCAAATACATATATCTAATGCTGAGCAAAGAACAAAACCCAGTTTATTAGTTTCATTAGTATTTTAGTTTGGTTGTCTTTTGCCGTCTTACGCAAAAACCACTGTATACCTGATGTTGTGGGCGATATTCTAATAACACATCTTTCTTTACTATATTGTAGGACGTAGGTAGAAATATAGATACATAAAAGAATGCAAATTTGTCACTGCATCTTTCTGTTTGTTCGCTTAAAGAAGGTAGATTTCCAGGGGGGCGCAGAGTAATTTTTTTCTGAAAAGGGGGGCGCTGAGTAATTTTTTTTCTGAAAAGGGGGCGGTAGGCCAAATAAGTTTGGGAACCTCTGATCTAGACTGACATAGCCTGGCCACTTCCATCTATACCCTTTGAATGGAAGGCGCCCATAAGAAGCTGATTTTTTATATTTTATACACACACACACACACACACACACACTTCAGCTCTATGACAGTATATCAGAACAAAAATATAATAAAAAAAGAACGGGGGAAGGCAAGGAAGAACGTTACCATCTCTCCTTTGGAAAAGAAAAAGTGTTTTCAATATTCTTAAATTCTTTAGCTTGATGTTTTCTAATTCAAAAATCTATTTCATTTTCATAGCAGGGATTGGTTTATATGTTTATGCAGCACGAAGGTCCTCTGATTCTGCGTGGGACCTTTAGTCATTACCTCAATAACAAAAAAAAACACAAACATACACACACAGTACATCTGAAACCCTTTCCACTGGTTTTCTCATATAGTCAGATCAGTATAAATCTTACTAAAATATATATCTCATAAATAGTGTCCTTGTGGCAGAAGACAGCTCACTAAGTCTCTATATCTTTTGAAACAGAATGTTCTAAAATGCAATGTTGCAAAAATATCTACAGTACTGCTCAGGGTCAACCTAAGAGTCCAGTGGATATAATGTACTTGGATTTTCAAAAAGCCTTTGACAAGGTCTCTCACCAAAGGCTCTTAAGCAAAGTAAGCTGTCATGGGATAAGAGGGAAGGTCCTCTCATGGTTAAAAGATAGGAAACCAACGTAAGGAATAATGGTCAGTTTTCAGAATGGAGAGAGGTAAATGGTGGTGTCCCCCAGGGGTCTGTTCTGGGACCAGTCCTATTCAACATATTCATAAGTGATCTGGAAAAAGGGGTAAACAGTGAGGTGGCAAAATTTGCAGGTGATACAAAACTACTTAAGATAGTGAAGTCCAAAGCAAACTCTGAAGAGTTACAAAGGGATCTCACAAAACTGGGTGATTGTGCAACAAAATTGCAGATGAAATTCAATGTTGATAAATGCAAAGTAATGCACATTGGAAAACATAATCCCAACTATACATATAAAATGATGGGATCTAAATTAGCTATTACCACTCAAGCAAGACCTTGGAGTCATTGTGGATAGTTCTCTGAAAACATCCACTCAATGTGCAGCAGCAGTCAAAAAAAAAAAAAAAAAACTAACAATGTTGGGAATCATTAGGAAAGGGATAGATAATAAGACAGAAAAATCACATAGCCTCGATGTAAATCCATGGTATGCCCACATCTTGAATACTGTGTGCAGATGTGGTCATCCATCTCAAAAAAATATGTATTGGAATTGGAAAAGGTACAGAAAAGGGCAAAAAAATGATTAGTGGTATGGAACAGCTTCCATATGAGGAGAGATTAATAAGACTGGGACTTGGAAAAGAGACAACTAAGGGGGATATGATAGAGGTCTATAAATCATGACTGGTGTGGAGAAAGTAAATAAGGAAGTGTTATTTACTCCTTCTCATAACACAAGAACTAGGGGCCATCCAATGAAAATAATAGGCAGCAGATTTAAACCAAAGAAAAGGAAGTACTTCTTCGCACAATGCACAGTCAACCTGTAGAACTCTTTGCCTGAGGATGTTGTGAAGGCCAAGATTATAACAGGGTTCAAAAAAGAACTAGATAAATTCATGGAGGATAGGTCCATCAATGGCTATTAGCCAGGATGGGTAGGGATGGTGTCCCTCGCCTCTGTTTACCAGAAGCTGGGAATGGGTGACAGGGGATGGATCACTTAATGATTACCTGTTCTATTCATTTCCTCTGAAGCACCTGGCACTGGCCACTGTCAGAAGACAGGATACTGGGCTAGATGGACCATTGGTCTGACCCAATATTGCCGTTCTTATGTTCAACCTGCTTCTCATAGCAGACATGTATCAACATGAGGAAGAAACAATTACTTATCTTACTGGAACTGTGGTTCTTCAAGATGCACGGTCCAGTCTCAGTGCCCATGTGACTCATGTGCTCAAGTATAGATTATTTTGACCAATAGTGTCTGTTGAGTGTCATGCTTGAGCCATGAGTATCCTGATGCCTTCAGCTGAGGACCTGGGGGGTACCTGCAACCGCCCTCAGTCCCTTCATCAATACAGAATACTGTAAAGGTAAGTATGACCTAAAGAACAACCCTATTCCAGAAGGCAAGGGGCTCCCTGCTATCTAGCAGTGAGCCTCAGCTGACCTGACCAGCAGAGTGTACTCCAACTCACTGTTGCCAGAACCTCTAAAAGGTGTCATGCAAGGTATCAAATGTGAATTGGTAACACACTGGCTCATTAATATTATTGCATGGTGTATGTACAGACAATTACAAATACGTGCTGAAAATTATGTTAGTAAAATGTGTGGCAGGCAGGGCATAAATTACCCCCCTCTAGACACAGGAATTTGGTTGTGTTTTCTCGAGTGCGTCTCCTTTATAAATCAAGCCAGAGAGGGCAAGAAAGACAATGGGTGTAGGAGACTGCCAGGACATCACTTGCATTGTAAAAAGCAACCGCAGGGGAAGAACCAGCATGAAGCCTACACCAACCAGCCTGGCATCTATTCCTAGCAGGGGAAAGGAACTTTATCTGGGAACACATCTCAGGAGAATACATTTCACATTTTACCAGGGCCACCCAGCGGGGGCGGCAAGTGGGGCAATTTGCCCCAGGCCCCGGGCCCCGCAAGGGCCCTGCGAGCCCTGGCCCGGCGGCGGTCCGGGTCTTCGGCGGCATTTCAGCAGCAGCAGGGCCCTTCAGTGCTGCCGAAGACGCAGAGCAACTGAAGGGTCCCCCACCGCCGAAATGCCGCCGAAGACCCGGACCGCCGCCAGGTGAGTACAAGCACCGCAGCTCCCCCGCTTTGCCCCAGGCCCCGTGAATCCTCTGGGTGGCCCTGCATTTTACTGGACTATAAAAAGAGGAGGAGCAAAGCCCTAAGTTATCCTTCACCTATGGAGCCAAAGAAACCAAGCTCTTCAAACTCTATGTTTTCAACCCTGGCTAATGGTCTAGCCAGCCATGTCGGAAGAAAGACTATAGTGAGAAAAACTTCTTTGAATAAAAGACTCTAGTTTGCTAAGTTAAATTTTAGTCTAAGAAGCATATTTTTTTTACCTTTGTTTGTAACCATTTCTATCCTTGTTCCTTATATTTGGTATCACTTAAACTTATTTTATTCTTACCATAAACCAGCTCAGGTTTTGATTGAAATGTAGGGTTTGTCAACCCCAGTGAAGTTACTAAACTGCTGTGCACTGTCTTTTTAAAGGAGCAGCACACTTGATAAGATTTTGTGGGTGCTAGAGGAAGAGGATCTGAACACTGGAGAGAAAGAAGTCATGGAGGAATTCAGCATTTGGGATTCACTGATTGTTACCTGCTAGGCAAGATTTGCACTGGCAGAGTTCTGGAGAATTTGCTGGCAAGGCAGACAAGGAGGAGTGGCAGGAGCTGACACACAGCTTAGCAGTACCAAAGCTCTCACTTACTAAGGCTGCAAGGGGTAACCATGGTTCACAGTTCTGGGAATCCCACCAGATCATCACAGTAAATAAACATTTCTTCTTCTTCAAGCACCTGACCATAAATATTCCTCTGTTGGTGACTCACAAGCAGTGACAGACTACAGGAGATGGGTTCTAGTAGTCAACCTAAACAATGATTGCAAGACAGTCCTACCAAAATTAGCATTAGATCTGGACTCTTCCACTATGGAGTAATCAACCTAATCAGCTGCCCTATATATTCTAGCACTGGAACACTTCTCCAAGAAGCCACAGAAGCTGCTTGCACGTTTGGAGAGAGCAATGTCACTCTCACTGTGGGTCTATGTTTGCTAACTCATAGCACACAGTCTGATACAAGTATAATCCAGTTAGAAAGTTTGTGTTGAACAAGCCTGACTCAAGGTGTGACCATACCATGGATTTATACAGCAGTGTTTATTATGATATTTTCTGTCTTATCATCTATCCCTTTCTTAATGGTTCCTAACATTGTTATCTGCTCAATTTGCAGCACCAGTCAAAAAAGCTGTTTTCAGAGTTATACACGATGACTTCAAGATCTCTTTCTTGAGTGGGGACAGCTAACTTAGACCCCTTTATTTTGTATATATAATTTGAATTATATTTTCCTTGCATTCGTCAACATTGAATTTCATTTGCCGTTTTGTGAGATCACTTTGTAATTCTTTGGAGGCAGCTTTGGACTTAACTATCTTGAGAAATTTGAATCGTCTGCAAATTTTGCTCACTATTTACCCCTTTTTCCAGATCATTTATGAATAGGTTGAACAGCACAGGTGATAGTGCAGATTCTTGGGGGACCTCACTCTTTACCTCTCTCCACTGTGAAAACTGACCATTTATTCCTACCCTGTGTTTCATGGATCAATAACTGGTTAAAAGATAAGGGTGAAGGTCTTCTCCTATCACATTACTGCCTAGTTTGCTTAAGACCTTCTGGTGAGGGATCTTGTCAAGGGCTTTCTGAAAATCCAAGTACACTATATCCACTGCATTCATCCGACGAAGTGGGTATTCACCCATGAAAGCTTATGCTCCAATATGTCTGTTAGTCTATAAGGTGCCACAGGACTCTGTCGCTTTTTACAGATCCAGACTAACACAGCTACCCCTCTGATACTATATCCACTGCATCATCCTTGTCCACTTGTTGGTTGACCCTTTCAAAGAATTCTAATAAATTGGTAAGGCGTATTTCCCTTTACAAAAGCCATGTTGATCTTCCCTAACATATCATGTTCATCTATGTGTCTGATAATTCTGTCTTTTACTATAGTTTCAACCAATTTGCCTGGTACTGAAGTTAGGCTTTCCAGCCTGTAACTGCCAGGATCGCCTCTGGAGCCTTTAAAAAAAATTGGTGTTACATTAGCTATCCTCCAGTCATCTGGTACAGAGACTGATTTAAGCAATAGATTACATATTACAGTTAGCAGTGCTGTAATTTCATATTTAAGTTCTTTCAGAACTCTTGGATGAATACCATCTGGTCCTGGTGACTTATTAATGTTTAATTAATCAATTTCTTCTAAAAACTCCTTGTAACCGTGCCTTAATGGGTCACAGCTGAGGATGCCAAATTCAGGACACATGGCTGAGAAATAGGGCAAACACAACCCAAAACTGGTGGTTATTCTTTTGTAAGATATACCAAACCAGCCACAAAAGTAAACTCCTGTTTCACTACACTGGCTAACAAAAAACCATTAAGGCAGTTTCCTCAGGCATTCCAGTTCTTATATCACCACCAAAAACACTGGATTCAGAGATAAGTGGTTCTTTACAACCAGTCTCATCAAATAATAGGTTCTTCTGATCCCAAAGGACTAGCCACACACCCAGGTCAATATAGAACTTCGATCTTACCCAAAAATCATGCTGGTGCCAATCCTTCAGTATCTAAAATCTAAAGGTTTATTCAAAGAAAGAAAGAAAGTTAAATTTGGCTAAAGGAATCAATTACATTCAGTAATGGCAAAGTTCTTGGTTCAGGCTTGTAGCAGTGATGAAATAAATTGCTGGCTTAAGTCAAGTCTCTGGAATACATCTACAGCTTGGATGGGTCATTCAGTCCTTTGTTCAGAGCTTCAGTTCGCAGCAAAGTTCCTCCAGAAGTAAGAAGCAGGATTGAAGAACAAATGGAGGGGTTCCAGGGCCTTTTATAGCTTTTGCTTTGTGGAGGGCATCCCATTGTTCTTACTGTGGAAAATTACAGCAACAAGATGGAGTTTGGAATCACATGGGCAAATCACATATCCATGCATATCACCTAGTCACAACAGGAAATTTCATTAAGTGTAGATAGATATCTCCCATGTTCCACTGTCAATTAAATGTTCTTTCAATGGGCCACTCAATTTGAATAGTCTCTCCAAGATGTGCTGGCTAATTATTTTGTGGGCGTTACTCCAGGAGCAAACATTTGAAATTCAGGTATAGAGCCAATACTCATAACTTTAAATACAAAAATGATACATGCATACAAATAACAATCATAATCAGCAAATCATAGCCTATTCATAGACACCTCACTCAACATCCTTTGTACAAGATTTGCTGCAAATATATAAAACAGTGGTTGCAACAATGATCTATATGGTTATATTGTAATCAGATAACGTCACCTCTCTATTGACATTTCAATCCAGGATAGTTTCTCAGATCTGTCACCTAAAAAGAATGGCTTAGGTATGGAAATCTCCCTCACCTCCTCTGCAGTGAAGACCAATGCAAAGAATTTATTTAGCTTCTCTACAACCACCTTGGCTGCCTTGAGTGCTCCTTTAGCACCTCAATCACTCAGTGGCCAGATTGTTTGGCAGGCTTCCTACTTCTAATATAATTTTCTGATACTTTTAAAAAAAATTCTGTTCGTTTTTGTATTTTGCTAGTTGCTCTTCAAATTCTTTTTTTGGCTTGTCTAATTGTGGTTTTACACTTGACTTGTCAGATTTTATGTTCCTTTCTATTTTCCTCAATTTTTAAAATGTCTTTTTGTCTCCAACTATCTTTTTTACTTTTGTTTAGCTATGGTGGGTTTTTTTGGTCCTCTTACTATTTCTTTTCATTTGGATTATATAGTCTAAACCTCTATTATGGTGGTTTTAAGAAGTTTCCATGGAGCTTGCAGGCATTTCACTCTTGTGACTGTTCCTTTTAATTTCCATTCAACTAGCCTCAGCATTTTTGTGTAGTTGCCCTTTTTGAAGTAAAATGCTACTGTGGTGGGTTTCTTTGGCACTTCCACCCCACCCCAAGGATGTTAAATTTAATTACATTATTGTCGCTATTACCAAGTGGTTCAGCTATATCCACCTCTTGGACCAGATCCTGCGCGTCACTTAGGACCAAATGAAGAATTGCCTAAGGGACATGTCTGTCCGACCGTGTGCTCCTCCACACCTGTTGGTTTTCCCCCAGCCCTTAGTTTAAAAACTCCTCTACAACCCTTTTAAATTTTACACGCCAACAATCTGGTTCCATTTTAGTGTAGGTGGCGCCCATCCTTGCAGTTTAGGCTCCTCCTTTCCCAAAAGGTTCCCCAGTCTATAATAAACCTAAATCCCTCCTCCCAACAGCATCATCTTCTCCATGCATTGAGACCCTGCAGTTCTGCCTATCTAGCTGGCCCTGCACACGAAACTGGAAACATTTCAGATAATGTTGTCATGAGGTCCTGTACTTTAATCTCTTACCTAGCAGCCTAAATTGAACCTCCAGGATCTCTCTCCTACCTTTCTCTATATCACTGGTACCTACATGTACCACAACCACTAGCTCTTCCCCGGCACTGCACAGAAGTCTGTCTACATGTCTCGAGAGGTCCACAACCTTTGCATCCAGTAGGCAATTCACCATGAGGTTCTCCTGGTCGTCACAAAACCAATCTATATTTCTAATAATTGAATCCCCCATTACTATTCCATCCCTCTTCCTAATAAAAGGGGTCTCTCCTTCCTTGGAGAGGTATCCTCAGTGCGAGAGTATACCACAACATCATCTGGAAGGAGGGTCCCAAATATGGGATTGTTTCCCTCCACTCCAGCCTGGTGTTCTCCTTCCTTGAGACTTTCATCCTCCTCAACAGCACAGAGGCTGTCAGACTGGGAATGGGACCACTCTACTGTATATGGCAAAGTCTCGTATATGTACCTCTCTGTCTCCATTAGCTTCTGTAGTTTAGCCACTCTGGTCTCAAGAGCCCATACTTCGTCTCTAGGGGGCATGAACCGCTTGCACCAAATGCACATATACATCACCTGCCCACAAGGCAGATTATATTGTGCTGAATGCATGATTAAGCGGTTAACCCTCACTTTGCTGCTGGACTTCTGCCTGCATTACTTTCACTCTTGCAGGGGTTGTTTATTTGTTCTTTGCGTATGTGTGTGGTTTTTTGTTTGTTTTTTGAGGGGGGCAGTTATTGGCTTAAGTTTAGAGAACGTTTATTAGGTGTGTCTGGCTCTCATGCTCCCTCTCTCAACTCTCTCGCAACACTCCCTGGAGTTAGTATTGACTTTGCTTTGTCTACTTTTAGACCTGGAGAGGTGAAAAGTTGCAGAGACTGCTGAATGGACTCCATTACCTATGGAGACAACTTTCTGCAAATGAGCCAATGGTCTACATATGGATAAACCTGGACCCATTTTCTCCTCAGGAAAGCTGTCACTACCACTAGCTTTTTTGTGAATACTCAACTGGCCATGGAAATTGCACATTTGAAATCTCAGACCCTTTCTGTAGGCAGGGTGAACTGCTATCTGGAAATGAGTATGCTAGAGGGCAAGAGCTATCCATCAGCCAAGTGAATCTAGGGTTGGAATTATCTGGGCCAGGGTTACCATCCAGAACTTGAACTTGCAAACTGAAGGATTCATTTGTCTCTGGTCCAGAAGAGGGCACCAAGACCCTTTCTTTTTGGGAATTAGAAAGGAAGGAATGTAAAACCCCCTCCCTCTCTGTGTTCTTCTGCTACCTCTGAGAATTAATAGTGACTGTACCTCCTGCTAGAACATGCTGTTGTCAGAGGGGTCCCTGAAAAGGAACCGGAAGCTGGGTAGGGTTTTGTGAGGGACTGATATTGGGTGGAATAGCCCCTCCTCTACAATTTCCAGGGCCCAGCAGTCCATCATGATGGTGGTCCAAACCCCACAAAAATAAAATAAATGACTCCCAAATGGAGGGAATATAAAGAGGAAAATCCAACAGAATTTGTATCCCACTCACGAGGAAGGAGTCGAATCTGCTGTCTCAATGATGACAAGACTGGAGGTGCCGACAAGGCAATGGATGCAGAAGAGTTCCTTCTGTGGCATTTGTGGGGGTTTCTAGGTGGTTCAGCTTCCAGTATGGCATATTGATGGCCTCTGATCTGGTTATGGCTTCAGGTGCTTCTGCTTTGGGGTAGGAGCACAGACTCATAAAGACCTCTGTTTGCTGAGTCCTTCAGAGAGTATTAAGCTTCATCTGTTTCCACACTGAAAAGTTCTCATCCCTTAAATAGAAGATCTGCAATTGCAATTTGCACCTCCTTAGGGATCCCTGATGACTGGAGCCGAGATCTCCATTGCTATTAAAGTGGCCACAGATCTGGAAGATGTATTGGAAGCACCAAGGACTGTTTGGAGGGGTGTACGTTCCATAAGTTGAACTTCAGCAAGCCAAGACTTAAAATCCTCCCTTTTATCTTAGGGAAGCTTGTCTGCAATTTTAGATACAAAATCCAGTTCAAATAATCGTACTTTGCCAACAGGGCCTGGTTATTGACTATTCTCATTTGGAGACTTGAGGTAAATATTTTTTCTAGCCAAACGTCTATTTTTTAGGTTCCTTGTCTTTTGGTATCCCTTTTTGTTGGCTTTTTCTGGACCTCCCATTCACCGCAGTGACAAATAATGACCCAAAAGCCCTCAGAAAGCACTTGGCTGCAATGGTCTGCTCTCAGTGCTGGTGCCAGAGATTTGTGCCTTATTTCTCATTTGAATTTGTCTGGCTTAAATTGCCAGCCACTGGTTCTCGATTTGCCTTTCTCCACTAGATTTTTCTCTCTTTGTAGGTATTTATATATTGTAATCAAGTCATTACTCAGTCTTCCTGTTGATAAGCTGAACAAGTTGATCTCCTTAAGTCTTTCACTGTAAGGCATCTTTTCCTAGTCTTCAAACAATGTTTGTGGCTCTTCTCTGCACTCTCTCTGATTTATGAGACTCCATCTCTCTACGCTGCATCTCTAAGCTCTATGGGAATAATTGCATGTCAAACATGGAAGGAACTGTGGCAAGACCGGATCATATCACCAGCTATCTTTTGCTTCTTCATCTCCACAGTAACAATTCTGTAACAATAAAACACATGGCTTCCAATACCTCTGCAGATATCTAGCTAAACTAAGTATTTATACTACCCATCCTGGTGGTAACTGAGCAGGTGTTTTGAACTCTGATACTCTATTTAACATGTATACTGTGCTAGCACTTAGAGGCCCCATCCAGGTCAAGACCTCATTGTGCTAAGTACTGTACAAACATATAGTAAAATTATTAAGTTGTGGGATGAGAAAGAGGCACAGATTATGATCTCAATGACTCTGGTATACATCCAGAGCCACTATACTGAAGATAGTGAAGTTATTCCAGATTCACACTAGTGTAACAGAGCAGAATCTGACCCATAATCTCTGACCTAGCTGGGAGGGAGCCCAACATGGCCATGCCACACCTGATTTTTGAAGCCTTTGCATGCAGCACGTGGACTATGTTTTGTGCTTTCCAGATCAAAAACATAGGACAGACTGACAAAAATCAAAACAAGAAAGGGCAAATATTTTTCAGTAAGCAAATGCTGTGAACTAAGGCTTACAAACTAGTTCAGATCAGGGGAATCAGAAGATGAAGAGAGCCTACATTACTAAAGTTCAGAAGATTTCCTTCTTAGCTCCCTAATTCAGATTTTAAAATTAGACTATTTATTGCATTAGCATCAGTTCTTTGTTCAAAGAGCTCTTACTGAGCTTTAAAAATGTGAAAAAAACAGCAAGGCCATATAATGTTCCCAAATTACATTCAAATCTGTGCACTATCATCATTTTATAGGCACATTAATCTTCTAAGGAACTTTTCAGGCATTTAATTAACATGTGACAAGATACCAAAGTTAAGGGAAAATGCCACTATTTAGTGCACTATCCATACAGATTATTATAGCATTTGAGAAATTAAAACAAAGACAAATCCATATGAAACTTTAATGTGGCACTTAAGTGTGTATCTTCCATCTTATTTTAATAGTAAAACTGAGCCCACACTGGGTCATATGGTAACAAGGGGTAACATTTTCTAATGCACTTAAGTGACTTAGGAGCCTACGTTTCATTTTCTAATGAGACTTAGGCATTTTTAAAGCAGTACCCAGGGGCTTTTTGCTGCTATACAATGACCCATTGTTAGACTTCATTTTGGAATTCTCACTCTAGGAGCTTGAGCCAATTCCCACTGAAGTCATTTCTAAAGCAGCCTGGGCTGCGGATTTCAGAAAGTCTGCACGATCTGCCTGCCCAGCATTTAAACAGAGATAAGAGAAACAGTCTACAGTTAATGTACAAATAATAAATTCAAGAAGATTAAAAAATGCATCCAAGAATGAAGAGGTGGAGAAGAGCTATTATCTGAAGTAAACTGTCCCATCAAATCAGAGCCCTAGTTCTTTTACAGGCACAAATCCTGCTCCTTCCACAACAGATCTCAATCCTTACCTTTCCTGGAGTATAAAAAAAAACAACCCGGTGACTTCTCTTCCAGAGTATTTGCCACCTATCCTGCCAATTTATCTTTGGCTTCTGAAGCACGTCGTTCTAAACACCATCAGGTGACCGAGTGTATGAGACAACCCTCAGTTTCTATCCAGTCAGCTGGTGACACAATTTGATGGATTCTCTATAAGAGGATAAAACATTAAGTTTTTGCTGCCAGATTGAATTCAGAACACATCACATGTTTTAAAATTCTCTAGTACTAAAGACAGTCTCCCTGGATTCCTCTTTGCATGTCGCATAATATACCTCAAAGGCAATCACATTAGACTTTACTTCTCCTTTACTGCATCACTACTGGTATTTAAAATAAAGCTCTGTCCACCAGGCATGTGAATACAAGTAGTTACAATATTTAATTTACTGAGTAACTATTACTAGGTGATAAACAAGTATACGGAATAGGGAAAACAAACACCTTACACAGATTTAATCAAAATCTGAACAGCAATAAAAATATTGGAAGAACCAACACTGACATAAATATATAGAGACAGAAGAAGAATGTAAGATTTAGGTTGAACTATTTTCCTTACTTATGATCTTAAACAATGAGGTACCTTAGCCTCCCTCTTGGTCTAGAAGTTTGAAGTTGCCACCTTTTGCTGTCAAACACAGCTTGGCCTGCCTTTCATGCTCTATCAGAGACAATGGAGCCATTTTACATTATTCACTCATCCCTTCAGGCCACTCACCAAAGGATTCTGCAATTCTAACTCTGCTCTCAGACAGAGATGTTCCATAACTAAGTCTTTTTCATTCTCGCCAAGAGCTTCTAGAATCTGCTGTCTAAATTTCCACAGTAACAGCATACAGCTAACAACGGCATCTGCACATTCAACTTCACAGCATGCACCAGAAAATCAGTCAAAGGAGAAAAACTAGAACTGTGCTACTACTGTAGAAATCTGACCTGAATCAACACAACAGAACATACACAAGTTGATTCTTAATATTGCAACTGCACAAATTTGGCAGGGTTTTGTTTGTGACTGTGTCCTTAACTAAACCCTGCACCTCAGTGGACAGGTCTTTAAGCTATTCCTGAAAGCTGATTTGTAAGCTCAAGTTGAAATGCCAGCCATGACCTCTCACTCACCATATCCCTCCACTCCAGTCCTCATCATGCCCCATGATATTCCTGTTTACTATTAGTCTCACCAGGAGGGATTATTATCCTTCTACCACTCCTGTGCCTGCTGGTTGGCTCCCTTCCCAGCTGGTCTCTTTGGAGGTAGATGACTGGATGAAGCCACCAAGAATTTTCATTACCCCACAAGGTCCTCTGAAGGGCTAGGAGGTGTCCCAGTTCTCCTCCCCATTCCTCACTTAGGACAATGGAAGAGAGAAACCCTCCTTCTCCTCCTGCTGCAGCAAACACTGCACTAATCCCAGGGGCAAGGAGGGGCAAGCTTCATAAAGACCTAATGTGGTATCTAGGGAACCTTAAGTTTCCTTTAACAACTACCTGCTAGGCATTACCTTCCTACTTCCCCTGCTCTTTTAGAGGTGAGGGGGAGTCAGACCACCTCTTGGCTCTGCCAGGAGACCTTGCCTGTCAGCCCCAATCTCTCTGGAAAGACAACTGGGAGAGAGCAGCCAGACAGATTTCCCTTCCCCAAGAATAGGATGAGGAAAAGGTAGTAAGTGGCAAGTATGGGAGCCATGGGGCATGGTAGAGAGAGAAGGAGGGAGATCAGGCAGCAGTAGGCAGGAAATCAGGCTACTTCCCTACTGTACAAACTTCCTCTGCCACAGTTTGCAAAATGTAGCAAACTGCATATGTCTCCAAGGCCACTGAACAGCTTGCACTTAATAGCCACACGTTATCTGCTTCTTAAAAAGAATAAATCATCTGTAGGCCTCCCCTTAAAGGGGCATGAACAAAATAAATGACAAAAGTTTGCTTTTACAAGTTTCAAGTAAATATTATGGAATTTACATACTACCTGCTGAAGTCCATGCTCTATCACTTGGCTTTTTTATTTCATCGCTTCCCCCATTAGTTGTCCAGGATTATAAGCTCTTTGGGGCAACTGGAGAAGATCCAGAATCAACACCAGACTCACCTACAACAATCATCTTGATCAACAGTGATAAGCAATATAAACACTTCAATAGGAAAGTAGTACAATAAGGAAACCATGTGGGTAGACAGACACAGGGAGCGACTCTTGGTTCTCTGGACAGTAAGCATGACCCGAGGACAATGAGAATACAGAATTTAAAGAAATAGGAATCTGAAAAAGCAAACCACTCAAACTGAAGATAGCGGGGATTAAAAAGTATTAAATATGTACAGTTTGGCTAAATAACCACTCGGGAGGACACGATAACTATGTGAGATTTTGAATAACATTTACATCAAAGAGGGAGAGAAGTCGGTTAGAATGATACATGGGGATAGAACTAGGAGTAAGGGGGACCAGGAGAGACTGGAATGGCAGGATCAATAGTAATTAACTTAAAATCCTACTCCCAGGGAGAAAACAAAACAAAACCTACACACAGCAGACACAAAATGGCGGGAGCTTGTAATCAGACACCCCCACCCATATGATTAAAAGCCTGAGCCAAAGCCCACTAAAACCAATGGGAGTCTTCCTATAGATTTCAATGGCCTTTGAATCAGGCTCTAACATTTATTTTCATCTTGTCTTAATCTACTATATAACCAAGTCCTATAGCTGCCTCAGGGAAGGTATAACCTGTCCGGTCTCTCTCCTGAAGCAGGAGCATCCAGCATTGGTAAGTTTTTCACATTCCCTGTCAACCTCCTATAACTACCTCACATTTCCACTGATTTGTACCATTCTCTGTCATCACATTTTAATTCATATTTCACTTCTGACACACATGACCAGGGTGGGAAACTGAGTTAGGGTCAAGGGAATGTTCCTTGTTCTCTAGTGTGCAATCCCTGCCCTGACTTGCATTTGGCTCCTTGAGCAGGCCTCGGGTTTCAGTTTTGTGACATACCAGACTGATAAATAGTTGTGTCACCCCTGCCCACCTTGCAATTCTTTGGCTGAAGCAGCTGCCACCTGGACTGCTCACAGACAGCCTTCTAGCATGCAAGGCACACCTTGAGCACGTGTGGGTAACTGTGGCCTGCCAGCCACACCTGGTTTATGCTCTGGCTCTCACCAGCTTTGGTTATACTCCAGGATGACCCCAACATACACCCAGTCTTAGATTTCCCCCAGAAATGTATCTCCTGTACTGCTCAGCAACATTCCTGGACAGTAAAATTTTATATAAATTGCATTATTTCTTTAATAGAAATAATATGCAGACTCCTGCAAAGTTATAAAAATTTATATCATGTCAGATCGCCGCTCACAGGAGCCAGCACCCTGGGCAGGCAGCTCCTCTAGCGTGGCTGTACCACCCCTAACCCCACCCCCCGCGGTGGGCATCAGGCTCACCAGCAGATGTCCCTGGTCACGCTAGTGCATGTTCCTTGACAGGAGACACAGACTGCTGCATGGAAGGGGCACCTGTCCAGGGGATTGCAAGCTGCTTGCACACTGGCACAACCAGGGACAGCTACCAATTAGCCTGGTGCCCACCCCAGTGGGCGGGGCTGGTGGCAGTACAGCTACGCCAGAGGAGCTGCCCACGTGGGGCGCTGGCTCCCGCGAGTAGCAGCCTGATATGCTGCTGCTTTCACCACTGCAGTTCCCAGTAGAGCCCTGCAGCTCTGTCCGATTTATATCCACATCCGTGGACATACATTTTGTATCCACACAGGGCTCTAAAAACACACACACACACACACACACACACACACACACACCACAACACAACTTGCCATCCTAAATGGAGTTTCCCAAGCACTTCAATTTGAACACACTAGATAAGATAAAACAATAAGACAAGTTTATTAACTACAAAAAGAGATAGATTTTGAATACAAATAATGATGCATGAACATCAGAAATGGTTACAAGAAAAATAAAGATAAAATGCAACAGGTGCCTAGCTTAACAAACTGTTAAATTCAAAGCAAAGCTCTCTCAGCACATGCTTTCAGCAGTCTTACTGATCAAACTTCTTAGGTCAAGACCCCTTCTCCCAGAATCCAACTCATGCTTCCTTTGTCGCTTCAGGTGCTCCAAATGCGATGGTCAGGTGGAGAAAGATGGGTGCCTTGGGGTGTTTACCCCTCCTTTGTATAATTACAGTCCCCATCTTGAAAAACATTTCCAGCAGTGTACCAGGAGACAAAAAGTCTATGGGAAAAGGATGTTCCCTGCTGCTTTTTCCTCACCTGATTGATCTTCAGAAGCTGGGAATGAGAGCCAGGGGATGGATCACTTGATAATTACCTCTTCTGTTCATTCCCTCTGGGACACCTGGCACTGGCCACTGTCGGAAGACAGGATACTGGGCTAGATGGACCTTTGGTCTGACCAGTAGGGCCATTCTTATGTTCCTTTGTTTCCCTTCTGATTTGACTATTCTGTTTATTGCTTAAATCCACATTAAGCAGAGCACACATTCCTTTGTTTGAGACAGACCTGTTTGCCAAGCTCAGTTTGAAGCATGTGTTAATAACACCATACAGAAGAATCTTATAACTTCACATACAATGTTGCCACACACATTTTATGAAGACAATAATGACCAGTAAATTATTAGTTATCAAATGATAGTTCACAAGGCATACTTTGTACAAAATATATTACAATAGTGTGTGGACACAGGGGTACATTCTGTCACACAGGTGGAGTGAGACATTTGATGACCGGACTGTGAGGCATATTGGCATGTCCTTGCGTGAGGAACAGGGAGAGATGAGAAAGTTTTGAGAGAGCAAAAAAAAGCTATGGGACAGAAAGTAAAGCAGGAGAAACAAAATCCAAGCTTCTCTCCAGTCCCCTCCTACATACTTCTACTAACCTCTTATATAGTACTTTTCATCTAGGATCTTAAAGCACTTTGCACAGGAGGACACACATCACCCCTCCTGCCACATTTTATAAATAAATGGGGAAAGAGAGAGATGAAGTGATTTGCACAAGGTCACACAGCAAGTCAATGACAAAACCTTGAACAGAACCTTGTTTTCCTGACCACCAGACTAGTGCTTTTACCACTGGACCACGCTTCCTTCCTTGCAAACTTTGCCAGCTTTTCTCAACCCTCAGGTTGGAACATGGCAGCTCTCAGGTATTTGTAAGACACCTATCACTGTGAGATCTAAGCAATTAAGAGGAGAGATGTTCAGGAGATCATCTTGATCTTAAGAGGTGTTCCCCAATTTAAAAAACAATCTGACAACCTCTGTTCTAGCAAGATGGCCTCAGGGAAGTTGCATATTTACTTGCTCCTTTCTTGACCTTTAAAACATGCTACATTTAACTACACTAGTAAAGCAGGACTGAGTTTGTCTCTGTCTCTCTCTGTTTACCACAGGGTGGCAGCAAGAGTTAGAGGATAAAACGAAAAATAACTAAAGGGGAGAAAGAAGAACACTACAGTTGCCTCCTTAGATATCACTGACTTAAAACAAAAATGCCAATTCTGGACACATTCTGGAATTGAAACTCAACCCCCGCCCCCAAATCTGGTAGCCTCACTGCTAGACATGGGTGCACATTCTAAACCATTGTCAGTACATGCTTCTCCACCTGTCAAGATCCAAACATGGGACACAGTATGTGTCAGACCCAAAATGAGGAATACAAAATAAATTAATACAGAAAATTTTAAATGCTGTGGGATTCATTCCTATCATGTAAATTACTCTAGAATGTTCATGATTCTTAGCTTTTGAGATCAATAAATAATTTTCAACAAAAGTGAGGGGAAACTGAATTTTTGTGGGACAGATAACTTTGGGACTGAATGAATGATATCCTTCAAATGAGTAACCTATAGAAAGAATGTACCAGCAAAACATCCTACAAAGAAAAATTAATGTTCAAAATTAATCTGGACTGAGAATGACTTTTCCTTCTCCAGTTACATTTAAAAGTTTATCTAGAATACATTTTAAGCCTTAAGCCATATTCCAGATAAACTTTTAAATGTACCTGGAGAAGGAATATTCAAGGACCTGATTTCAGAGTAGCAGCCGTGTTAGTCTGTATCCACAAAAATAACAGGAGTACTTGTGGCACCTTAGAGACAAATAAATTTGTTAGTCTCTAAGGTTCCACAAGTACTCCTGTTCTTTTCAAGGACCTGCGTTTGCTCAACGGGGGGCATCTGACAAACTATAAAGAACTTTGGCTTTTTAAAAATTAAACAAAGTATGCATCTACCTAGTGTAGAACATTCATAGTTATCTAACAAAAATAATTTTATTTACAAAGCCACTCTGCTAAGGTGCTTATAATGATATAGAACAGAATAAGAAGAAAAACTCCCTATTAAAACATGTATATTATAGAAGAATCCAAAAGAATTAACAGAAAAGTAAATCCTTCCAATAGATATTTTTAAACCAAGCTATAGAATTCTCTAGCAGGGCTCTCTTTTTTTAATTCAACTAAGCTATAGAATGCAACAGAGAATGGTACCTGTGCTGCTGAACTCTACAACATTGGATGAAACAAAAAGTATAAAAAGGATTTCATTCTTTATTAAATTCTATAGATTTTAGAGTAATTTCCATAGAACCCTCCTTAATTTCTACAGACCCTTATTGATTTCATCCTTACTAAATTCCATAGGGTTTTTCTATAAGTGGTATGAGAACGAAAGCCCTAACAATGGAGGGATGCAGGAGGTCAGAGCTATTCATGAGAATGATGCCTGGAATAGAAGTCTGGCTAAATGTCACCAAGAGATTTTTAAATTTTAAAGTAAATTCTTTTATCACAATATTCTTTTTTTTCCGAGCCTGATCTTGTTGGCTGTTGGTGATGGCTGTTGATTGTTCACTGCCAAAGCAATCCAATAGGCCCTCCAGGATAGCTGGTAACCCATCATACTTCTAAGCAGTAGGATATTTCAGATATTTGGAAGACGTGTCACTGAAGTATCAGTGGACCCCAATAGGTTTTGGATCAGACCTTCCATAATTAGGCTCTGCTGTGGTTGCAGGACTCCAGTCTCTTGGGTTGTCAACAAACGAATAACATGCACACTACAACAAGTTAGCTCTTGTCCCCACTGCTCTCACATACTCCTCTCCAATTGTTGTTTAAAAGCCCTGCAGCATTACAGGACTAGGTTTTTCTGGTCTTAAAATCAAGGTGGTCACTATCATTCCCAGCTGCACTGGCTACTGTGCTAGAAACGTACACGTTGTATTTGAGAAAGGAAGAATATAAAGTTGGTAAGAGGAAAGGACTGTCATTTTTTCCCTCTCTCAAGGACATAAGAGTCCATTCAGCTTACAGTCTGACTAGCCAGAAAGAATCCATGCTCAGATACCTGGGGACTTTCAGTGTTCTAAAATAAGACTGTTTCCCATATGCATCAAGTACACCAAAATGATTTATTCTGGAGCAACTAGCAGCTGCATTCCGACATTTCTCCCATCCACGACACTGTCATTCCACAGCTACGAAGGAAGATTCTGAAAAAAGTGTTTTTATAGCCTTCTGAAACCTTCTTGCTGTAAAAATAGACTGTAACCATCTTTATGTTGTGTTGTTGCCCAGCAACCTTTTTTTCTTATCTCCCTGATCTCTAATTTCTCATAGGTCTTAGCAGCTATCAATCAATCTGCAAATCACCATTGCCTGCTAAGCTTGCAGGACATTCCACCCTCAAGTGATTACGCAGAGCTAGAGAGATGGGACCGTGGGTAAGCAACTGCAGATAGGACACAAACTTGAGGGAGAGTGGCTAATTCGAAAGAAAAAACAGTAATAGCGAACATTCTTGCCTACAAGTAAGGAGACGTGTAGTCCCCTACCCTAAGGGAATATCTACTTCAGCTTTCATCTGAAGTAGAAGAAATTTCTGTGGTGTCTACTGGGTACCTTTTCCCCTTGGTCAAGTTCAGTACTAGAAAAGGAACATGGAAGAGACAGAAGGGAGAACAAAAGAAGACAACATGCAGAACATATTCTTTCCCTCTTCTCTGGTGGCTAAACAGCAGTGGAGCAATAGGAGATGGGATGTTGGAGACACTCAGTTTCACAGATGTTGGTGAGTTCACTTTACTAATGGGAAATGCTAGGAAGAGAGCTAAGAAGCTCTTGTGCTGAGCTCTATCACACACAGTCCTGTTTACAGTCTCTCCCAAGCTGGCCCAATGGGCTAGTATACCACAGCACACTAAGAGAGCCAACAGAGGAAGCATCCTGATCTTTTAAAATGTACCTCAATGCTCTCAACAAAATACCCCAGAAGGAGGAATACAGCCAGTATATCTTCAAGTCTCATTTTCCTAGACCCATTCCTCCTCATTCCCAAGACTTCCTAACAGCACAGGACAAAGGAAGCTTTTCCTGCTTTACTGGAGCCTGCTGCCTTCCAGGGATGGTCAGAACCTTGTGAACTTCCTACTTCGAGTTTGGAGAGTTGTGATACATAAACACAATGGAAGTCTGAGCCAGGATTTGATATCTGCAAAGTTTGATTGCCACCTTGTTAAACCCTTCCCTTCTTCTCTAGTGATAGGTTTACCACTGTGATTTCTCTACAGACCACGCAATATTTCAACTGCCTAAACTCACTGTGATGATTTGGGGGCTCTGCGTGAAATTTATCAATGCTAGTTCCTTTTACTGAAATTGCTGAATGCCTCAACGTGTAGTGAGAGTCAGCCATGAGTCCTGATGCACATTACCTCCTTACCTCTGGAAGAAGCTATAGAACATATAGATGTGTGCCTGAAAGGCCAAAAGACAGAGAGTTGATTGGATGGAGCCTACTGAGACCCAGGGAAGCTTAAAAGCACATAAGCCTAATGTGTGAGACCAAACACAGCAGCCTGGTGAGTGTGTCCAGCACAGGAAGCATAACCAGGGCTGACACACATACTTATTCCCTGGGATCACCACTCAAGAGTTTACCTGACAATTGGGACTTCTGGAGTTTGCTAGCCACTGTAGGTGTGCAGTCTGAGATTCTTTCTGAGCCAGCAGTTGACAAAATGAGGGAGTGCCAACATCAACTTCTACTAGTAAAGTTCATTGAAGGCTGAAATGTGTCAAGTGAGGCCTAGAGCATCTCAGTAGCTAGGTGGACCCAGAGGTAACTCTTGTATATTTTATTACGAAATCCCCAGGAAAGATTATGTTAAAAATCACAGATAAAATCCGGACACCCATTTATGTCAATGGGATTTTTACCACTGACTTCAAGAGGCCTGGAGTTCACCCCAGGTGTTGAGCTACTTCAAGAATCCACATTCACTTCCAAGAATAGAGCTCTAAAATGACTCTGCAGATAGTTACAACTATGATCTGATTCAGGTTGGAAAAATGTTACAGACAAACTTCAATGCTTATTGCAAACATAGTGGAATTTCACCAGAAACTAAATCATTAAGTATTCTGATTGAGGGGTGTGTGTGTGTGTGTGTGTGTGTGTGTGTGTGTGTGTGTGTGTGTGTGTGTGAGAGAGAGAGAGAGAGAGGGGAGGGGTGGGGAGGGGAACAAAACGTGAAATTTCAGCATTGTAAAAAACTTTATTATGGTAAAATAGTATGTGTGTGACCAGGCTGGCCCTGCCTGGAGCACCTCCTGAATCAGGCCATCCGACATAAAAGGCACATCTACCTCAGTTTCTTTCCTCTTAGACCTGCCATGAAAAGAGCACAGTTTACCTCTCCCTCCAATACAACGCCCACCTCTGGGCATAATTTATGCACACGCACATACAATAGTCTGTAGAACCCTCATGGTTCTCCCAATTCCAACAGTAAAACATAAAAGACACTACGATTTTCCATTCCCCTCTCCAGAGACATCACTTCCTGGTCTCCCATGCGTGACTCCACCAGCACTCAGTTCCCTGTTCTTTTCTGCTCTTGTTCCAGGGTGCCACTCTCCAGGCCAACCATCTGAAAATGACCAGTCTCAGGATCCTTCTATCCAAACACAGTCCAACAACTCAGCCCTGTTCAGCCTCCCAGCACTGGCTCAGGAAGACCAGCAATCTAGTGCCTCCGCTGGTCTCCAAAGAACTGAGGCTGCAGAACTTTCTGCTCTCTGCAGCTTCCCTGTCTCTTCCAGGCAACTCTCCCCTGCCCCTTTTCCTTGCTCCTCCAGTCTACCCTCTCAGACAATGCTGACTCTCCAGGTCTCTAACTCACCCAGACTCGTCCCCTCTAGGGCCCAGGTGCCCTGTGTATCATGATCAGTGGAACCCATGTTCCCTGAAGAGACTGTTATTGACAGGACACCAGTGGAACAGGGAATGCAGGGAGTTAGGCTGGAAGCTACTCAACCACACCGACAGAGCCGTGCACGGAGTGTAATAAAGCGCCACTTGTTCAAGTTAACCTGCATTCAGCACCACTTTCTGAATGAAACATGGTGGCACCATCTGAGTTGTCAGTTCTCTGCAGTTCAGCCGCTGGTGCCGTGAGACATGGAACTTTGTCAGAAGCCCCCCCGCAGCTCTGGATTTTGCCGATGCAAACCTAGCCCAGAGATGGATCTGGTGGAAGGAGGAGCTCGAGCTGTACACTGACCTGTCCATAGAGGACGACGACAACAGGAAAGTAAAATTATTATTTTACCTTATTGGGGAACAAGGCAGAGAGATCTGCAGCACGCTGAAGCTCACCACTGCCTCAAGCTTCGCAGCAGTCCTAGCAGCCCTGGGAAACCATTGTTCCCCAAAACAAAATGAAACTGTGGAGTGACAAGTTTTTTACTAGAGAGCCATACAAAGGGAAGGGGATAGACCCCTTTGTTACTGCCTTATGCACACTGGTGGCTACCAGCAATTTTGGGGACTTGATGGACTCCCTGATTCGGGACAGGATAGCCTGTGGCACTTGGGATCACCACTTGAGGGAGCGGCTGCTCTGAGAAGGCAATATCACATTAGTCAAATGCTTGGATATGGGATGTGCAGCAGAAGCCTCAAGAGAAAAGATGAAAGCCCTAGAAGGCACAGCACCACCAGAAGAACAAGCAGTGTGACAATAGCAAAGGAGAGCAGGTGGCCAGGGTTCCATACCCACAACAAGATGCATTTACTCTGTGAGACAGCATGAGCCGGTAAAGGAGAAGTGCCCTGCTCTAGGACTCAAGGAACATGGCCTGTTGAACCATTCTAGCAGTGTGGACAAGAGCAGAGGAAGGTCCCAGAAAGATTCAGCTAGATTTGTACAAATGGGGAGATGGCACATCAGACAGCGGTGATGACATCATGACTCTTTCCCCTTGAGACCAAGAACAAATCAGATTCAGGCTTTCGGGACAGGAAAGCAACAAGGGAGGGTGTACGCACGGAGGCTGATAACAATGTTAATAGGGAAATGCCCTGTGTGATTTCAGCTGGAAAAGAGTATTGCTGGCGGTAGCTTCGCCTGGAGGAAAATTGCACAGTTGGTCCTAACAGAGCAGTTTGTATCCATACTTCCAATAAGGGGCCAGGCATGGGTGCTCTGTGAATGCCAGATGCAGTGTAGCTAATGGAAAATTTTCTCACAGCTGATGAGTCGCTAGAGATTGGACATGTAGAGCCTCCACCCACTTGACAATCAGGGCCACTGATGGTACTGGACTCCCACCAGCAGATGCTGCACCCTGGGCATGACAGAAAACATGTACAAACCCCACCCCAGTGACCTGAGCTACTTGCACAGAGAGGAGAAATCTTCAGTGAGACACAGGGCTAAACTATCTCCCAGATAACCGCCCAGGGACACTAACAACCAGGGCAGAGCCCTTGAGCTCAGATGCAGTTCACACTCCTAGTTTAAACCTGCTCTCTGCCACCCTGGGGGTGAGCTCAGCAACCGACTTCTCCTGTGGGCAACAGGGGCACATGAGGAAAGAGTTCCCATGGATAGAATGCCAATACACAGAGGGTTGGACAGCACTAGAGAGGGCCCGTAGGAGGACTCCTTCCTCTTCCCCCGCCCCCCTCCCACCCCAGTTGATGGTCCCAAAATGAATCCAAGGGAAAGAGATACTGGGGCTTATAGACTCAAGGTGCAGCCAAACGGTGATGCAAGCTGCCTTAGTGGACAAGATGACCACCCCAGGGGGATGATTTGTATGCAGTATCAAGATATAAAGCATTTCATATATTAGGAAACTGAGGCACAGATGTGATTCACCTAGAGGTCATGCACCAGAGCATTGGCAACACCAAGAATAGGAGTCTGGCTTCCTTTCTCCCAATCCAGTGCCCTGTCTATTAGGCAACATTGCCTTACCGTTCATACCAACATTACATCTGTTTGAAATACCAAAAAAATCTTCTAACCTACAACAGATTGCTAAATTTAAATGGAATAGAAATTAAATAGCGTGATGATTTTTAGCCAACATTATCAGGTAAAATCTAAAATTATTACTCCTATATACATACATGCCCTGGAGTGCAGCTTGATTTTTGGAATCAAATTATGCTGGAAAAGACTAAAGGCAGTAACTAATTTTACAATCAGTTGCTTCAAAAAATATAATGCGTCAAAAGCAGCACCAAAAGAATACGAGGGAGGCCCAAATGTTTGGTTTTTCCCTTAACACTAAACTTTTCTCTGTTAGTATCCAAGATTACTCAAGACACTACAATTTGATTTTAAATTCCAATTTAAAACAGATAATGAATCAAAATCTGACATGGATATGGTCCTCGGGCCCAGTGTTCCTAACAATAATATTTCACCTGTTTAGATTTTGACAGCATTTGAGTCATCACAGTTCTGGATCAACAGATTGCAGATTAGGAATTGGCTGTAGTCTTTTCCAGCACAATCTGTAATGGTTATTTCTCTTGGGGTTTTTTTAAAGCAGAATAATTATACATTCCAAAGTTAAGGTTCCCATAGCAATGTTAACTCGGCCACATTGCACATATGTAGTATTGTTAATTTATGCTTTACTATGTCTCTTAAACGTGGCCGAGTTATTGTTGCTGTGGGAACCTTAACTTTTGATTCTCTTGACTTCTTTGCATAGTTAAATTCTCAATTATAAAATTTTATTAGCATAGAGGATTTTTTAAGCATTGAATGTCCTTGCTATTTTTCTGGTAATAGAATGAGATGGAGGAAAAGAGACAAAGGACCAAATCAGAAGCTATGACTGTATATGCAAATTAAAACTCAACTTGTACCTTTGTCTTTCAACCAATTTCCTTAGAATATATATTGTAATCACTACGCCATCTAAGAAATGTGCCAATTTTTTCAGGAAGTGCAACATGAAGTACCAGTACCAACACTCCTGTTCGCATACTAACTTCTTCATAGCATGAACCACACCTTAATAGAAAAATTAGACCACTTCCCTAGCATTTGTGATCACCTGTGGCAACTATAGTGATTGCTGGTTACATTGAAAAGTAGAAGTATTGAATGCATCAGCTCTCTCTTTAATGAAATTTTAACAAGCTGAGTCAGCTCTGAGGCCTAAATTTTCAAAAGCAATTAGTGATTTTGGTTGCCTCTACTTTTGGGTGCCAACCCAAGACACCTTTAAAAGGGGCCTTATTTTCAGGGAGAATTTCTCAGCACACCTGCAAATCAGGCCCCTATAAAGATACCTGATGATGGTCACCCAAAAGCACCAGTCACTGTATAAAAAATGTAGGCCACATGATCGGCCATGTGATCGGCCAGCTCTCTGCATACCACAATTTGGGAACCTTTGCTATAAATTGACAGAGAGATGGGTATGAGGGAAAAGGGGAGAAAATATGCCATGATTCTTAAACTTTTAAAATTGGCCTGTATCGCTAGATATCACAGGAGGATTTATAACACAAAACATTCTGAGTATTTCTGAATGCTTTTGGTGCATGTTAGGGTTGCCAGGTGCCCGATTTTTGACTGGAAAGTCCAGTCAAAAAGGGGACCTGGCAATGTCCGGTCAGCTGCACTGACTGGACACCAAAATTCCAAGTTACCGCGGGGTGGGGAGAGGCAGCAGGTCATTAACCCATGCTAGCACCTGCTCAGCCAGGGCTGCCTCCTACCTGCAGGCAGGCTGCAGCAGCTCCCATCCCAGCCTTGGAGGCTCCAAGTTGGAGCAGAGGGAGCCCAGCAGGGCGGGGGGAAAGAGAGGTGGAGATGATTCAGTGAGCGATGTGGGGAGGAGTGAGCGACAGGGATGAGGCCTTGGGGGGAGGGGAAGAGATGGAGCAGGAGCGGGGCCTTCGGGAAAGAAGTGGGGAGGGGGCAGGGTCTCAGGGGTCCAGTTACCAGCAATTAGAAAGGGGGCCACCCTACTGTGTGTGCATTTTTAGAATGAAAGTACTGTATACTGCAGCTAACTGGGGTGGTGCCCCAAGGACTGATTAATGCAAATATTACAGGTACAGAATCTCCCAAACCTGTTTGTGACATCCTTTAGTGACCCAACCACAGAGGACTTATGAGATCTATAAGCACTACTACTAGTAGAATTAATGTGGAGTCTCCTTTAATTCAAATGGTAGGGGCCTGTGCTTTTGGAGCTGAAGGTCTTTTGTTTTATCCCACTAATAACATTGAAGTCTAAATGGCCAAGCTGTGCAGCGGACAATCTTGTCCGTTGTAAGGAATCAACATACTCCAAACAGGGGCTGGTTAGGAGACCACCTGTCCCAAATTATGTGGCACAGTCCCAAAATGCAGAGTTCAAGCCCCAGTCCCGGGCTGAATGACTCCTGGGACAAATGCTGTGCCAGATTACTTGCGGCACCACTCCACGACTGCCCAAAGCTCAGAGGCAGTGCCAGCCTCTTCCTGGTGGGGGAGAGGGCTGAAGTGGGTGGGACCTCGGGGGAAGATGAGGAGCAGGGCTCCTGCACGTGTCCTGCTTTTGCTTTTTGAAAAGGTGGTCACTCTACGCCAGTTCTACTTAAAACACACAGACATAAGGAGCTGTGGGCCCTTCAACTCCCTCCCCACACACACCCAATATGTCTTGCCTATAAACCATCTTGCTGTAATAAGAATTACTGGTATCTACAGGCACAGGTACAGGTTGATTTGTTAGTACAGTTGATTCGAAAGGATTTGATTTAACTAGTGAGCACAAGTAAGTTGGCACAAAGCTGTTCAGGATTCACTAACCCTGTGAGAAATCTTGCAGTTAAAAGCACAACAAGAACCAGTGGCTGCAAGTTAAAGTCAAATTGAAATGAGAAATAAGGCACACATTTTTAAGAGGGAGAATGCTTAACCACTGACACTAACTGAGAAGAGAAGCAGCATATTCTCCGTCTCTTGACTTCAAAGCAAGACGGGGTGCCTTTCAGGAAGATAAGCTGTCACCGAACACAAGCTATGGGGCTCGGTACAGGGGTTACTAGGTAAAATTCTATGGCCTGTGTTATGCAGGAGTTCAGACCAGATGATCATAATGGTCTTTTCTGGTCTTAAAACGTATACATGTGGAAAGAGACACAGAAGTTTCAGGATGCCTACGTTTGAAGGAAACTTGACATATTTCCAGACTTAGTTTAGTTCACTGGTGACGACATACAGTCACTGTCACCTAGGAAATGAAATATGTTGCCATAGGAACCTCAAGACTGCATTATTACACAGCTTCAAAATGTTGACAGTTGGAAAAAGGCCTCTTCTGATACCCAAAACCCAAAGTTTTTTCTTAATAAATATTACTAACAAATAACACATCAGGTTTTATGTGGAATGGCTCAGGGGAAAGGCATGCATCTTAACATAAAATACTCTGTGGTATTAAACCTTTGGGGAAAAATGCATAGCCAGTTTTAAAATAAAAGAGGCCACAGCCTCCTATAATAATTGTAGATCCTGTGAAGGTAATTTTATTGAAGTGTAAGGTGCTCTACTTGACTTGAATTTCAGGAGTTGCCTGATTCACATGCTGGATCCTCTTACATAGTTTGACACGTTTCCTGCTATAAACCAGAGGCCTGTTTTGTTAGTGTATAAATATCTGGAAAATGAACCCCCCCAGTTTGATACTATATGAACAGAGCCACATTTACTCTATGTTATCTTTGGAATTTCTTCACTATTGCTTTACACGGCAACATTCTTGGAACTACCGTGAAACAGCATAAAGGCTCAATCCGGCCTTCAATAGTTTTGCATACATAAAACTTTATAGCAGCTGCATAATCAGCGATTGGTCAAGAGCAGTGGTCAGTTGTAATATGCACATCATAAAGTTGGTTAGTTGTGGCAAAAACCTGAAAATGCTTCCAGACAAATAATCTGCACCAGCGTGGATAAAAAATGATGGTTTTTTTTTTAAAATGGATTTCTTTAAATCAGATTTTTATTTAAATTAAATATAGATTTATTTAAAAAAAACTATTTAAAATTAAATTTGAAATTGGCAACCTATGTTAAGGCCTAAACTTATTGTAAATCTATGAAAATCATTTAATTACAAAAAATAATATTAAACAATACATGTTTACTGGCAAGTTTGAAAGGAAGTCAAACCACTGAACTGGTGACATCACTAGCTAAGCACCTGGAAGCAGAGTTTGCTGATGTGCTAAACCAAATTTTGACAGCAGTAGCCTTCTTCTGCAAGTGCAAAGAGAATATTGTCTTCATTTCAAATGATTCAACTAGTTTAGTTCAATCACTCAGTCAAAGTTAAGAAACCTATCGGGTGCTGAAAAAGCAGGAAAGGCAGTTTTACTCTTCCAATATACAAACAGAAATCAGAAGTGAGATGGGGAGATCTACTAGTTCTAAAATCTTGAAGGACATAGTGACCAATAATAATCAGTTCAATTCTTTAATAACAGATATACTTCTGTAAGCATGTGGCTCGCCAGTTGGCACGCCCCAGGCTGGCTGGGTATGTAGGGTGGCCTGTTTTTGACCAGAAAGTCAGATCTACTGTCCAGACACCTAAAGTCTGGTTACTGCAGGCGGGGGAGGTGCCGAGTCATCAACCTACCAACACCAGGCAGCTGCACCTCCCAGCCCCTGTTCTGCAGGCAAGTCCCTCCCAACCCATGCAGGGAGGGGGGAGAGGGGTAAAGCAGTGATTGACAAATGAAAAGAGAAGAAAACAGGGGCAGGGCTTCAGGGGAAGGGGCAGGGCAAGAGAGAGGCCTTGGGGAAGAGGCGGGGCAAGGGCAGGTCCTCAGCGGGAAGGGGTAGGGAAGGAGAAGTCCCAGCACCCCTGCTGGAGTGTCTGGCTTTTAAAATATTACAAAGTTGGCAACCCTAAGGCATAGCACGCTCTTCTCCATCATTGCCACCTGCTGTCAGCCACTCTGGCCCTGCAGTGGTCTGCTGCTTCTTGTGACTCAGCCCGCCAGCTAGATCATAGAGTCTCATCCCTTCAAGGTAAGCCAACAGGCCAACAACTAATAGTCCTTCAACTTCACGTTGGAGCCTCAGTCCAATCTGGACTCACTAGCCTTTACTCCAGGTATTGGGGCGGGGTTAGGGTTGCCAATTTTGGTTGGACGTATTCCTGGAGACTTAATCACATGACAATCTTTAAATTAAAGATTAATCTTTAATTCCTGGAGACTCCAGGCCAATCCTGGAGGGTTGGCAACCCTAGGTGGGGGCAGGGGGATGGGATTGCATTTCCACTCCACCTTCGTCAATGGTCGGGTAGGGAAATCCAGATTCTCCAACTCCACTGCATTCGGTCCAGGCACCCTTGAACAGGCATTCAATGCCTGGGTACACAGACCCCCTTGCTGCCTCCCTTGACCACTTCCCTACTTTGCCCTGGCCTGTCTTAGTCCTTTGCGTCAGTCACACTGGGAGCCTGGGAAGAATCGGCTCCGCTCTCTCTAAGCCTCTTCCACCAGCTCACTGCAGAACTTCTTTGCCCTTTCTGCTACCCTGTCCTGCTGAAGGAGGCTTTTCTCAACTTCCCCTGCTGCACAGGCCCTGATTCAGCAGGAATCTTCCTGCTCCCTGCAGGCCTCTCCACCAGCATGCAGAGTCCTGGACAGACTCGCCATCTGCCACTCCTTCCCAACTGCCTTGAGTTCCCTATTGCAGACCTACCTTCCTTCAGGGAGACTTTGTCTGCCAGCAGTCCCACTCAGCTCCCTGTCTCCGTGCCAGGCTTCTCTCCCTGAGCAAGTGCCAGAGAGCTGTTCTCCTTCTGGTCAGGCCTAACTGAACCAGGGTTAGCCCTTTTAACTCTTCCCTCCAGGCTTGACACCTACTGCAGGTGTACCAGGGAGTCACAGATTGCACCCACAGGCTCTCATTAACCCCTTCAAGCCCAGTCTGGGGTATGTACACCCCCATCACAACTTCCTTTGTTTAATTAATCAGTTTTAAATTCAATACATGTTTTGAAAAACTCTCTCTTATACACCCATCACTATTAAGGAAGTTTTATTTAATAAAACAGTTTTAAATGCAGTATTTTGTGCATTTTTATTTGAATTTCCACCCAAATGCAACTTGACACAAGACACAATTAAAAAATGAATCATCAACTATTAAATAAGAAATCCATCATTCACCATTGTCTAACAAAATCAAAAAATGTAAAAATTAAGAACCTGAATAAATGAATTAAGCTACATAATTGCTTAAATAAATGTGCATAGATATAGTGTAGCCTCCTGGCTAGCAAAAATAAGCACCAAATTTAATGTAAAGGCTCTATTTATTTGCAAATCAACACATTTTAATGGCTACCAACTAATGAGAATCAACCTTTCTTTAGGAAAATAAGTAAGGAATACAAATGCAAAACATGATTAAAATTGAATATTTAAATAAAGGTTTCCTGCTTGCTGATTTAAATCATGATTAAAATCGGTTATTTAAATCATTTGATTTAAATCAATCCACTCTGCCAGCAGCATTAAAATAATTATTCGGAAAGGAACTTTGCCAACCTGCCATCTCCCAAAACTAAAACTAAACTAAAAGCAGCTCTTCCCACCCTTTCATTGTGCTAGGAGCATATCCTCAACCCTCTCCAAAATCCTTATCAAACAGATTTCTTTAGCAATGTGTGTCACCAAACCCATGGTGTTTTGGATCAAGCAGGGGAGCTAGTTCCAGAGTCCTGGAGGGATATGGAAAAGTATTTTTATGAAAGCACTGTGCAATGAAAGTGTAAAATCCTCCAATCCAGATCAGTATGGCAAGTCTCCACTGTGGTATTCCACTCTCCTTACATGCTTGCAATTGTACTGATATCAGTGGAATTTCCATGTTTGTATGGAAAGCAGAATATCGGCATTGAAACAACCCACCTGGTTCCAAGGGATCCCCATCTGAATTAGCCAAGGTGATCCTGATTTCTTGACAGTTATAAGGCAGTATCACTGGCACATGTTTTTGTGAGTCATAAGATTATATAGAGATTGTAACCTGAAGGTATCATAGAGTGGGTCTGGTTTAAAAGGTTTTCCAAAAAACACTCTACAAAATGGATAAAATTAGTTTATTACTGACCCTACTGGTATTCCCTATAAGTTCAAACTAGTCATAGCTTCTCCTGTTGGTTAAAATAAAAAAGGTAAAAGAAAAACATTGAGCCCATTGTATATAGTGTATGATGCTTTCTCACAATAAAGAGCTTCTGTACTATATAGTCAAAAGAAGAATAGATTCCTCTTCAGCTGAGAAGAGCGCAGTTCCATACGTTCTCTCCCCATCCCCAAGGCAAATTTTATTTTTTTGTTTGGTTTGGGGCAAGTGGGAGCAGAGACAACTGAAGCTGCAGAAAATGGAGGGCAGGGTCATAATGAAATATTTATTTAAACTTTATTTTTGTAAGATTAAAAATATTTTCATCTTTCCTTTTTCAGATAAACATGTATTGTAATTTCAAGACATTTGCCATAGTCTCTCAATGAACTATGTGACATGCGTGGCTAAGCAGCCTTTTATTATTATGGTCACCAGTTTTACAAGACCATGATAAGTTTTGTACAAAGTATACCTTGTGAGTTATCATTTGAAATAGCATAATCTGCTGAATATTATTGTCCTGGTAAAATGGGTGTATCGGTATTGTATGTAAAGTTACAAGATTCTACTGTATAACATTGTTATAACATGCCCCATGGTTAAGAAAAGCAGGCCCAAACCAGTTTTTCAGAGATAAAGACTCACTGGCACCCCAACCAGATGTTAAAGAGCTATCACTGGCTTAAGGAACCATTCCCCAGCAACGGGAGGGTGTAAACAAGGAATTTACATTTCATCACAGGGATGGTTCAACCCTCACATCCACAAGAGACTATTTGTCACCTGCACCCCTGCTGAGGGTAACCCTCAAAGAGGGGAGAGTGGTTTGAGAGACAGTGGTCTTCACTTCACCTCACTCCTCCTTCATCTCTGTTCATGATATCAACAGTAAAAGAGCTGAATTAAGTGGAAGGGGTCCCAAGCTGAAAAGAGACCCGGCCTGTGAAATTTACTGCAGCGTATGGTGAGACAAAACCTTTTGCTTTTAAGTTCACTTAGCTTGTTAAGTTAGGTATTAGCTTGAGTTTTACCCCTTTATTTTCTTTTGTAACCAATCCAGACTTTTATGCATCATCACTTGTAATCACTTCAAATCTATCTTTCTGTAGTTAATAAACTTATCTTACTATTTTATCTTAACCAGTGTGTTTGGATTAAAATGTGTGGGAAACTCCACTAGGGATAACAAGGCTGGTACATATATCATTTTCCTTTGATGAAATGATAGACTTTCTATGAGCTTGCGTTGTTCAGTAATTAAACAGTACAAGATGCACGTTTCTTGGGAGACAAGATTGGGACAGAATTTGTGGGTGTTGTCCTGTATGTAATTCATGAGTGACTGGTTAGAGTGCTCATGTATTTAGCTGGGAGTGAATTTGCATGCTGAAGGCTGTGTGAACAGGCCAGGAGTGGATGTTCTGTCAGCAAAGCAGTGTAAAAGGCACCCCAAGCTAGAGAATTAAGGGGACCCAACCGTTCAATGGTCCAGATTGTACCCTGGGGAATGTCACACCTTCTCATCTCTCTAGTTGCCCCTCACAAACAATATTGTTGGCATAATTCAATCAGGTTTCACTCTGGCTATCATATGGAAGCCACTCTTTTCATTACAGGCAACATCCTCCTCCTTTTTGCTGAACGCTCCATTTCCTCATCAGTCTTGACATCAGTAAAGCCTTTCGTACTGCAGAACATTCCATTTTCTTTGACAGCCTCCATAGCCATGCATCCCTAGTTCCCTACTGAGATGGTTCTGCTCCCACCTGCTCTTTCCCCATCTCAGTGGAGGCTCCTCCTGTATGGCATGAAGTCCCAAAATTGAAGTTTCATGCCTCTGTTCCTTTCCTTCTACTTTCTCCTCAAGGGTTATCTTAGCTCTACCTTTAAACTAGTTACCACTTTCATACCGATACCACTCAACAACTTCAATGCCTTTTCCATAATTTACCTTCTAGGGATATAACACACTAAGGGATAGAGCACTGTTAACCAGTCAGAGTATATATGCAAAAGAGTGCATCCTGGCTGTGTGTGGAGGAATTCACTACAAACTGTTGTTCAGTTCTGATAAGCAATCAGATACCATAAGAAAATCTCTGCTTCCCAATTAGCTCATTCGAGATGAAATAGTCTCTCCTATAGAATATTAGCTTAAAAAAGAGAAAAAGGCTGCTTTTGCAATGTGGATAAAATGGAAATCTCCCCAGACATTTTTGTCAAGAATGCAACAACATATATTTAGATATATAAGTGTTCTGCTGAGTACAGTAGAACCCGGAAATGTCTCCATGGTACGTCCAAGGCAACCAGGATATACATTCCAGGCACCTTTTTCTTGGACTTCTCCTCTAAGTAGTCTCAAAAACACCTACCATAGTAGTCCCTAGGCATTGTATAATATATGGGCCACAACAAAGGAGCCAATGAGGACTATCCAGAGTGCTGTTAAGTTTTACACCTTGCGCTTGGTTTAATTACAAATTTCTGCCATTGAGACAGACCCCTAACTTCCTACTTTTCACATTGTTTGGGGAAGAAGTGGGACCAACAGCAGGTCCTGATGATAGCAAATGAGGGACTTAGCTTTCTTTGAGAAGGTGATACAGAGCTTAGGGTGAAATGTAATAATCAGCAGACACAATTACCTTCTCATCCTCAAGTTTATACCTGGCTATAATACGTTCCAAAATTCAGTCTGGAAATGGAAGCCATACCAGAAGGATCACTGAATCTGAGCAATCAAAGGAGGTAGCAGTGGTAGAGAGAAGCACTGGGATGTCTTACACACCCCCATTGGAATCTGGAGTCTAAGTCTCTTCTTCCTGAGACAAGAGACAGGAGCATTAAAAATTCTCTAAAGGACTGAAGAGTTTTCCGGAGGCTGCTGGCTGGATGATCTGAGACTCTGCGAAGAGCCTGCAATAGGTGTCAATAAGAACTGATGACCAATTATGATTAACAGTTAAAGTATTTTTGTATCATTTTGTATAAACCTCCCCCCCCCCTCTTTCTTATACATACTAAAACCCATCTTCTCCCAATAATTGTGGCTGCTGCTCTAAGGAATAGTAAGCAAGTAGGGAAAAGCTGTCTAAACTAAGCAACCAACCTCATAAGCTATATCATCATCATCACAGCTATATCATCAGCCCTGAAACCCGATATAAACAAAATGGGGGCTATTTGGTAGCAGTGTAATTCATTTTAAAGTTTCCCCCCTCTAAAATTAAGAGCACCAAACTGCATGTGGCAGTCACCTATGTCAGGCAGGTCAAGCTATATTAAATTCCCATTCAGTCAACATGTATTGTCCCTTGAGCTAAAGTCAAGATTTACCTCTCAGAGGATACATTTTATCACCTCAAGAGAACTCAAGTCAATGGCCAGACTCAGCTGCAGGTTATGCTGGCACCTACAGGGCTTCTGCAGTGGGAAGTTTACTCATAAGAGCTATTGCAGTGAAACTCCCACTCCAGCAGGGGTCTCACAGTTGGCCAGCACATTTTCAAGGGTGGGTGGTAGGTGACTTGGCCAGAGCAACATGAAGATGGTCTGAATCAGTAACCCCAAGCAACCTCAGCATCTCCTATGAAGCCCATTCACAAATTAAAGCTGCCTTCCCCTGGCAAAATTTGAAGGGGAGAGTGGTGTTACAAACATTGCTTGCCCTTGCTCCAAAAGTGAAGCCCCCCATAGACTGCTGCAGCTGGTTGTCATAAGAGATGCAATCTGTGCCCACACATCTGCACTAGCAGCAGTAAATCAAGCCCAGTAACTCCTTAGTATTGAACTATGTAAAGCATTAGGGAATGTTTCTTTAAAAGACGCTATATAAAACAAAGGCCTGATCTGCCCCCATTGAAGTAGTTTGCCACTGGTTTCAATGGGAATATGATCAGGACTTAAATCTGTAATGTAGTGTGATATCAGCCAATCAGCCTGACATCTGCCTTTAATTCATTTGCAAGTTCTAATCCTAATCATTATTAATACTGGAAAATTGTTTTCAGCTTTCCATAATCCTTAAAAGGACTTTTATGGCACTGACGTCACAGTCATGAATTATTACTACTCTACATACTTCTAAACTGCCCGTCACTGAAGTGTCTGCATTACGGGTGTCATTTTTATAGCCCCTCTCAGGCTGTGGAGTCATTAGTTTCTCTCCCTAGCAGTGGGAGGCTTTGCTCCGTCCCATTGTGTATAAATAATTGCTCATCAGAAGATAAGCAGTTTTACCCAACACACCTTCCATGCCCTTCCAACCACTGAGAAATAGGGGTATCCAGCAGAGCAGCAGGCCTTTGAAGCATTAATTTTAAAAATGCTTTTTGTTACACATTAAACACAGATTCTGTTCTATGGTCAAATACAGAGTACACAGACAAGCCTCTGCACCTTTAAACCTAATATATGGGAACTTCTTAAATACTTGCAATGTCAAAAATACATTTAGCTGAAATAACAGTTCCAGAATCTCAGCAAGTAGAGAGAATTGCACAGGCTTAGTTCTTAATCTGTCCAGAAGAGGGCAATAGTACACATACAGAGAAACAAGTTTTATTTTTAAAAAAGATATTTATAAAAATGTAGTATAGGTATAAGAATGCTTACAAAAATTGTTTAGTGCCTTGTATATTGTCTGTACATTTTAATTCAAAATGTTTGCTCCTCCAGAGTTTTTAGGTTTTTCTTCCTCCAAGACAAGACACTGATCTTAAAACACACACACACACACACACACACACACACACACACAAACGTAACGCTACTTAGCCCCCATTTTGGGGAATCAGACATCCAACCACTGATGCAAGTAAGACTGCAACTTTTAGCCTTCAATAAAATTAGGGTGCCTAGTGATTTCAGGTATGGCTGCAAAGTGAGCGCTAGAAGTACTTTCCCCCTCCCCCAAAAAAATCAGCACAGATTTTAGTTGCTAAAAAAAAGCACTTAGTTTTTTGTTTGTTTGTTTACAGTTGGAGCTGTCACTCTGGTCCAGAAGAATGCAGCAGAGTGGCATGTTAAACAAGGAAAATGTCTTGTCTTTAAAGGAGACTAATAGTTATTAAATAAGTTTTGAAAATCTTGTTATTTAGATGCTCATATTTGCAGGGAGACTTATTGCAGCAATCAAACTTATTTTCTTGCCATTCTCAAAGATTATTTGTGCATTTTTATTAGCGTAGTCTCTCATCTCTTGGAAGTTATTAACATATAAACACTCCCTCTCTATGCCGTTGTACAGTAGGCTCTGTCTGTGTTCAGGTATTAGCTGTGGTAGGGTGGTGATGAATTGAATCACATTGTGATGTCACAATGACCGCACTTACATCACCTCAGCTGTTGACTTGTGTTTGTCTGTAGCTTAATAATCATAACAATCAGACACAACAATCATTAATGATTTAGTTTAATTACAACCTAACTTCTTCAAATATAGCCAGGGGTCAGATTAAGGAGATTAGGTTCTTTCACAGGATTTTACTCACCACTGGGGTGTCCCCTCATGGCTGCATCTGGGGAATAGCTCCAATGGGTCTGATGCCCCCTTCTATCTCTCACTTGTGGTGCAGCCCCGCTCACATATGTTTCCAGGAGTTGCAGTGCTTCATCTTTGGGAGTCAGGATGCTCCCTCTTTGTGGCTTGGCTCTCCAGCCAGGTCACTCTGTAGTTTCCCCCTTCCGGGTTATCCAAGTCTCACCAGGCTGCCTGTTTGGGTATCATTCCCAGAAGTCCTCCAAGTCAGAGGTTCTCAAACTGTGGTCCATGGACCACCAGTGGTCCGCGAGTTCCATTCATTCAGATGGTCCGTGGATAGTCCCCTCTAAGGTGCATGCCTGGGCAGCTGCACACGAGAGAATGAAGGGCCACCCACCTAATTAGTGGAGCTGCACAAGCATGGGGGCAATAGGGGGTAGGTGGAAGGGGGCAGTGGGGTGAGAAGAGGGGGTGGGGGAATTTGGGATGTGCAGGGCTTCGGTAGCCAGAGAAAGAGTTGGCTTTCCCCAGCTCCAGGGCTGCAGCTGCCAGGAGAGAGATGGCCCTCCTTCCCAGCTTCAGCTCTGTGGCGGGGGAGAGACACCCCCCCCTTCCCAGCTTCAGCTCTGTGGCGGGGGAGAGACACCCCCTCCTTCCCAGCTTCAGCTCTGGGGCGGGGGAGAGACCCCGCTCCTTCCCAGCCCCAGCTCAGGGGCTGCCACAGTGGGGAAGAGAGGGAGAGACCCCCCTCCTTCCCAGCCCAGCTTGGGGGCTGCCGCAGCAGAGGAGAGAGGGCATATCTATTGCAATAGAAAGGTAAGACTACGGATATTAAAATGAAGAGCAGGAGTACTTGTGGCACCTTAGAGACTAACAAATTTATTAGAGCATAAGCTTTCGTGGACTACAGCCCACTTCTTCGGATGCATATAGAATGGAACATATATTGAGGAGATATATATACACACATACAGAGAGCATAAACAGGTGGGAGTTGTCTTACCAACTCTGAGAGGCCAATTAATTAAGAGAAAAAAAACTTTTGAAGTGATAATCAAGCTAGCCCAGTACAGACAGTTTGATAATAAGTGTGAGAATACTTACAAGGGGAGATAGAGTCAATGTTTGTAATGGCTCAGCCATTCCCAGTCCTTATTCCAACCGGAGTTGAGTGTGTCTAGTTTGCATATCAATTCTAGCTCAGCAGTCTCTCTTTGGAGTCTGTTTTTGAAGTTTTTCTGTTGTAATATAGCCACCCGCAGGTCTGTCACTGAATGACCAGACAGGTTAAAATGTTCTCCCACTGGTTTTTGAGTATTTTGATTCCTGATGTCAGATTTGTGTGTCCATTAATTCTTTTGCGTAGAGACTGTCCGGTTTGGCCAATGTACATGGCAGAGGGGCATTGCTGGCACATGATGGCATATATCACATTGGTAGATGTGCAGGTGAACGAGCCCCTGATGGTATGGCTGATGTGATTAGGTCCTATGATGATGTCACTTGAATAGATATGTGGACAGAGTTGGCATCGGGGTTTGTTACAAGGATAGGTTCCTGGGTTAGTGGTTTTGTTCAGTGATGTGTGGTTGCTGGTGAGTATTTATTTTAGGTTGGGGGGTTGTCTGTAAGCGAGGACAGGTCTGTCTCCCAAGATCTGTGAGAGTAAAGGATCATCTTTCAGGATAGGTTGTAGATCTCTGATGATGCGCTGGAGAGGTTTTAGTTGGGGGCTGAAGGTGACAGCTAGTGGTGTTCTGTTATTTTCTTTGTTGGGCCTGTCTTGTAGGAGGTGACTTCTGGGTACTCGTCTGGCTCTGTCAATCTGTTTTTTCACTTCAGCAGGTGGGTATTGTAGTTTTAAGAATGCTTGATAGAGATCTTGTAGGTGCTTGTCTCTATCCGAGGGATTGGAGCAAATGCGGTTATATCTTAGAGCTTGGCTGTAGACAATGGATCGTGTGGTGTGTCCTGGATGGAAGCTGGAGGCATGTAGGTAAGTGTAGCGGTCAGTAGGTTTCCGGTATAGGGTGGTATTGATGTGACCATCGCTTATTAGCACAGTAGTGTCCAGGAAATGGACCGCTTGTGTGGACACACCACACGATCCATTGTCAGCCATACCATCAGGGGCTCGTTCACCTGCACATCTACCAATGTGATATATGCCATCATGTGCCAGCAATGCCCCTCTGCCATGTACATTGGCCAAACCGGACAGTCTCTACGCAAAAGAATTAATGGACACACAAATCTGACATCAGGAATCAAAATACTCAAAAACCAGTGGGAGAACATTTTAACCTGTCTGGTCATTCAGTGACAGACCTGCGGGTGGCTATATTACAACAGAAAAACTTCAAAAACAGACTCCAAAGAGAGACTGCTGAGCTAGAATTGATATGCAAACTAGACACAATCAACTCCGGTTTGAATAAGGACTGGGAATGGCTGACATTGACTCTATCTCCCCTTGTAAGTATTCTCACACTTATTATCAAACTGTCTGTACTGGGCTAGCTTGATTATCACTTCAAAAGTTTTTTTTCTCTTAATTAATTGGCCTCTCAGAGTTGGTAAGACAACTCCCACCTGTTTATGCTCTCTGTATGTGTGTATATATATCTCCTCAATATATGTTCCATTCTATATGCATCCGAAGAAGTGGGCTGTAGTCCACGAAAGCTTATGCTCTAATAAATTTGTTAGTCTCTAAGGTGCCACAAGTACTCCTGCTCTTCTTTTTGCGGATACAGACTAACACGGCTGTTACTCTGAAACCGGATATTAAAATATGAGTCGTGTGCTTTTATTTGTAGAACAAAAAAACGTTAATCAATATTAAGGTTTTTTTATATAGCACTTTTATCCAAAGCGCTTTACAACAGTTAGCTAATGGTACAAACAACATTTGGAAAGATCATTAAGTGGTCCACCGAGACCCTCAGCAATTTTCAAGTGCTCCGCGAAAATAAAAGTTTGAGAACCACTGCTCTAAGTCAAAGCTATGCCACTTCCTCCCAGTGGCTGGTAGGGGAACTAGGGCCCACCCACTATTCTGGGTTCCAGCTCAGGGACCCATGAATCAATGGTCAAGGTCTGCAGTGTCCCAAACCTTGCTGCCATTTCCCTGAGTTTTTTCCTACTCCACCCGCATCAAGCTTCATTCTCTACCACTTCTCTGGGTACACCCAACCCTCAAGGCCAGGATCCCAGGACTTCCACAGGTTTTCTTCTTTTTCCTCTAAGCCTAGAAAGTGACAACAGGCTCTCATACTACAGCCCCCTTTTGCCCTCACTGCTTGGCCTTATATCAGCCCAGCCTGCTCCTAGTCATCTGGCTCCATCCTCAATTAGGGATTGCCTATCAAGTGTAACTCTCCCTCACCTGAGCCTTATCTGGTTACTTAGCCCCCTCTGAGCCACAGGAACTCTTTCCAAGCTAGTGTGGGGTGAACACCCCACCACTGGTGCTCTTCCAAGCTTCTCCCACAAAATAAGATCTGCCCATGTGAGTCACCATGATGAGGCACTGCTCACAGCAGATTATGCATATATTCAAAACATGATAATGTATGCCACTTGGCTCCTTGGGCTTTGCACCCTCTCAGTGGGGCTTGAATACACCCATGGGCTCTGCTAGGCATCTTGGGTTTGGCTCCTTCTTGACTGAGGCAAGGGGACAACCAAAAACTGGTGGGATCTCCCATACACCACGCACTTGTGGTACCAAAATGAGAGGCCACTCACAGCACATCATGCAAGTCTGACTCTCTCTCTTTTTTCTTACATGATCCATTTAATTCTTCATGTAGATGTTGAAATAATCATCACTGGGCATCTAAGTTAACACTTCACTGAGATGAATGGGATAGTTCACACCTCTCCGAGCTATTGTTTCAGGCTACCTGCAAACTCATCTCTGCCTCAGTTACACCATGGGTATGTTTACACAGTCAACGAAAGGTGTCATAACTATAAAGGGAAGGGTAACAGCCCTCCTGTGTACCATACTATAAAATCCCTCCTGGCCAGAGACTCCAAAATCTTTTTACCTGTAAAGGGTTAAGAAGCTCAGGTAACCTGGCTGACACCTGACCCAAAGGACCAATAAGGGGACAAGATACTTTCAAATCTTGGTTGGGGTAAGGTTTTTGTTTGTGCTCTTTGTTTTGGTGGTTGTTCGCTCTTGGGACTAAGAGGGACCAGACATCAATCCAGGCTCTCCAAATCTTTCTGAACAAGTCTCTCATATTTCAAACTTGTAAGTACAGCCAGGCAAGGCGTGTTAGTTTTATCTTTGTTTTCTCAACTTGTAAATATACCTTTTACTAGGGTGTTTACCTCTGTTTGCTGTAACTTTGAACCTAAGGCTAGAGGGGGGATCCTCTGGGCTCCTTAAGTTTGATTACCCTGTAAAGTTATTTTCCATCCTGATTTTACAGAGATGATTTTTACCTTTTTCTTTAATTAAAAGCTTTCTTTTTAAGAACCTGATTGATTTTTCCTTGTTTTTAGATCCAAGGGGGTTGGATCTTGATCCACCAGGAGTTGGTGGGAGAAAGGAGGGGGGATGGTTAATTTCTCCTTGTTTTAAGATCCAAGGGGGTCGGAGCTGTATTCACCAGGGAATTGGTGAAGAGTCTCTCAAGGCTACCCAGGGAAGGGAATTAGCACATTGGGAGTGGTGGCAGCGAACCAGATCTAAGCTGGTAGTTAAGCTTAAAAGTTTTCATGCAGGCCCCCACATCTGTATCCTAAAGTTCACAGTGGGGAAGGAGCCTTGACAAAAGGTGTGATTTTTTACTGCAGGTAGGCCAACCAGGGATCCTGGGTTTGTGGGTACAAACTACTTTGTTGCCCACACTAGCTAGACTGAAGCTAGTGAGGATATGCCTACCTGCACTACGATCATATCTTTGTTTGCTGTGTAGATGTACCCTTTGTTCATGTTTGAGATTTTCTTTGCATTTTAAATAGCTTGTAGGGCTGTTGATTAATCGCAGTTAACTCACGTGATTAACTCAAAAAAATTAATCGCGATTAATCGCAGTTTTAATTTTACTGTTAAACAATAGAATACCAATTGACATTTATTAAATATTTTGGATGTTTTTCTACATTTTCATATATGTTGTATTCTGTGTTATAATTGAAATCAAAATGTATATTATTTTTTATTACAAATATTTGCACTGTAAAAATGATAAAAGAAATAGTATTTTTCAATTCACCTCATACAAGTACTGTAGTTCAATCTCTGTCGTGGAAGTGCAACTTACAAATGTAGATTTTTTTTTTGTTACACTCAAAATCAAAACAATGTTAAACTTCAGAGCCTACAAGTCCACTCAGTCCTCCTTCTTGCTCAGCCAATCGCTAAGACAAACAAGTTTGTTTACATTTATAGGAGATAATGCTGCCCTCTTCTTATTTACAATGTCACCAGAAAGTGAGAACAGGTGTTTGCATGGCAATTTTGTAGCGGCATTGCCAGGTATTTACGTGCAAGATATGCTAAATATTCGTATGCCCCTTCATGCTTCCGCCACCATTCCAGAGGACATGCTTCCATGCTGATGATGCTCATTAAAAAAATAATGGGCTAATTAAATTTGTGACTGAACTCCTTGGGGGAGAATTGTATGTCCCCGACTCTGTTTTACCAGAATTCTGCCATATATTTTATGTTATAGCAGTCTCGGATGATGACCCAGCATATGTTGTTCATTTTAAGAACACTTTCACTGCAGATTTCACAAAATGCAAAGAAGGTACCAGTGTGAGATTTCTAAAGATAGCTACAGCACTCGACCCAAGCTTTAAGAATCTGAAGTGCCTTCCAAAATCTGAGAAGGACAGGGTGTGGAGCATGCTTTCAGAAGTCTTAAAAGAGCAACACGTCGATGCGGAAACTACAGAACCTGAACCACCAAAAAAGAAAATCAATCTTCTGCTGGTGGCATCTGACTCAGATTTAACATGAACATGCGTTGGTCCGCACTGCTTTGGATTGTTATCAAGCAGAACCCGTCATCAGCATGGAAGCATGTCCCCTGGAAGGATGGTTGAAGCATGAAAAGACATATGAATCTTTAGCGCATCTGGCACGTAAATATCTTGTGATGCCAGCTACAACAGTGTCATGAGAACGCCTGTTCTTACTTTCTGGTGACATTATAAATAAGTAGAGGGCAGTATTATCTCCTGTAAATGTAAACAAACTTGTTTATCTTAGTGATTGGCTGAACAAGAAGTAGGACTGAGTGGACTTGTAGGCTCTGAAATTTTACACTGTTTTGTTTTTGAATGCAGGGTTGTTGTTTTTTTACATAATTCTGCATTTGTAAATTCAACTTTCATGGTAAAGAGATTGCACTACAGTACTTGTATTAGGTGATTTGAAAAAATACTATTTCCTTTGTTTTTAACAGTGCAAATACTTGTAATCAAAAATAAATATAAAGTGAGCACTGTACACTTTGTATTCTGTTTTGTAATTGAAATCAATATATTTGAAAATGTAGAAAACATCCAAAAATATTTAAATAAATAGTATTCTATTATTGTTTAACAGTGTGATTAATCTCTTGACAGCCCTAATAACTAGACACTTCTATTTTTAAATAGAAGTTGGAGAACAAGATAGTAGCTTCAAAGTAATACCAATTCAGCAAACAGCCATGTACCAGCCATTTCTGAGACCTGGATATAGTCTGTGCACAAGCTGCCTGTGAAATGTAACAATATGAAAAGTTAGAAGAGTAGCCATTTTAAAATTAATTTAATTCAAACTATGAAAAGACAACTTGTAGAGTCTCAAAAAGCTCATCCTGTACTCACAGAATAAGGTGCTATGCATTTGGAGAGGATATGCTGCATTTTTCATACATAACAGAGGTTGAACAAATCTGTTATAAGCGCAAAACAGTACCCAACCTTAACTATGGAACTGCGACTGGCACTTCCATAATACAAAATAATTTAAAATGCTCAGAAGGTTTGAATTTCATACCTTGACATGATTTAGCTATTGGAGGGCAAGAAAGATACCTCAGTGAGTTTAATCTACAGCATAACACCCCTGAAGAGATAAAATATTGCTCTGTTTTAATGAAACAATGCCACCTTTGCTATTGCATATATCAAAAGGAAAACAAAATGACTAGAAATACTTGGAAACAACATTATCTTAAGTTTTCTGCTGGGTTCAATCTACAGAAGCTCCCTGACTTGTGCAAGCGTTCCATTCCGGAATGCCTTGCGTAAGTAGAATTTTGCGTAAGTCAGGAACGTATTTCTGACAATTATGCCAAAAATAAATAAATAAGCAAGCAAGCAAGCTAGCTAGCTTTCGGAACTTACGGAACTTTTTCCGAAAGTCCGGATTTCTGTAAATCAGGTTTGCGTAACCCGGGGAGCATCTGTACTCATTTCTTTAAAACAGTGGTTCTCAACCTTTCCAGACTACTGTATCCCTTTCAGGAGTCTGATTTGTCTTGTAAAGCACCCAAGTTTCACCTCAGTTAAAAACTACTTGTTTACAAATCACACATAAAAATATAAGTGTCACAGCACACTATTACTGAAAAATTCCTTACTTTCTCATTTAGTCTGTATGAAATTTTAGTTATATTGACTTCGCTAGTGCTTTTTATGTAGCCTGTTGTAAAACTAGACAAATATCTAGATGAGTTGATGTACCCTCTGGAAGATCTGTGCATACCCCCAGGGGTACACGTGCCACTGGTTGAGAACCATGGCTTTAAAATATACAGAGAGTGTCATTTTTAGTTCCTGAGTGCCTGGCTTATCAAAATCCCTTCAAGTGAACCAAACCGGTCTTTTTTGTAATACATTTACTGTTATTATTATTTCTTCCTTGCATTATCATAGCACCTAGGGACCCCATTCGTGGTCCACGACCCCATTGTATTAGGTGCTGTACAAACGGAGCAACGAGACTGTCCCTATCCCACAGAGCTTACCACAAAGTATAAGACAGGAGACAACAGGCAGATGTAGACAGATGGGCAACACAAGGAAACATTAAGACAGCACTGATAAGCAGCATGATAAGCAGTAGCGCTGGTTGGAACAATTTTGTCAAAACAGTTTTTTGTTGAAAAAAGGTGTTTCAATGAAAAGGAAATTTTTCTGTGAAACTATTTCATTAAAACACAAACAGGAGATAGTTGAATGTAAAAAGATAAGATGTTTCATTCAGTACTGAGTAGCAGATGACCTTACTGGTTTTAATAATAAAAATATAGAATATTCTAACTATGATCATATTTTGAAATAGTAGTACAGTAGAATCTCAGGGTTACAAACACCAGAGCTATGAACTGACTGGTCAACCACACACCTCATTTGGAACCGGAAGTACGCAGTCAGGTAGCAGCAGAGACAAAAAAAAGCAAATATAGTAAACATAAACTACTAAAACAAAGGGAAAACTTTAAAAAAAAATTTGACAAGGTAAAAAAACTCTTTCTCTGCTGGTTTCATTTAAATTAAGATGGTTAAAAGCAGCATTTTTCTTCTGCATAGTAAAGTTTCAAAGCTGTATTAAGTCAATGTTCAGCTGCAAACTTTTGAAAGAACCACCATACTGTTTTGTTCAGAGTTAGGAACATTTCAGAGTTACGAACAACCTCCATTCCCGAGGTGTTAGTAACTCTGAGGTTCTACTGTAGAAGGACAGACATGCCATGAAATAACATACAAATATAAAAATGAAAAAAAGCCAAATAAAACTCAGAACAAAGTTTTGAAATTCTAAAATGACATTTTTATTTTTTTCCATGGGAAATTTCAAAATTCCTGTGAAACAAAAATTCTGAGTTCCAACCAGCTCTAATAAGTGGCATTCACGGCACACCAGCCGCCTTCCCTTGTCAACTTTTTGTAGCCACCAAGGCAAAGGACAGTTTCAAGGAGGAATTTCCAGGAGGCAAAGCAAAGGGTAAGAGATTCTAGGTAGGGAAGGGGGTAGGCCATGAAGTGCCTTAAAAAGGAAGGCAAGTAGTTTGTATTTGGTGCAGTAGAAAACAGGACGCCAGTGGAGAGGCAATGTGGTCAAAACAACAAAATAATCTTTGCAGCAGCAAAATTTTGAATACTACAACTTACTATTCTGTGATGTCCAAAAGCGAATAGCTTCTGAATTCTATGGATTAATCTGCTCCCATGGGATATTGCCCTTAAGCCTAGTGAGGATTCTCTCTTCTTATTCAAAACCCTAGCAGATCCCTTAGCTGAAGGAGTGTTTACGGTGTTTTAATTACAGCAGGAGTGCCTCTGTCTGAGCAACTAAATTTTCATTCAACTAAAGGTGCCCAGCTGGAAAAGAAACAGCTCACACCGTTGCCCTCTGAAGGTTAGTTGTATGACAATGTTTGTAACTCTCTTCATTTCGAGCACAGTAAATATACCTTTGCCAGAGCCTCATCCTGAAGATTTTATTCACATGAATAGCCCTCACTCATGCGTGTAACTGTACTGAACTGTATATGCACGGCTCATGAGTAACCGTTGGCAGGATCAGGCCTCATTTGCACCCAGTTTCATAGCGCTTGATTAAGGCAAAGGCATATGTCTAGGGCCCAGCAACTCAGCTTTCATTTAAAAATGTGTGTGTATGTCTGTGTCCAAGCCCTCTCTTGGTTGCCAAGAACAACCTTGAAAATTTGAAGCGAGTACTGTACAACTGATGCAGTGCTGACTTACTCTGTCTGCAGAGAGGCTGAGAGGAGGAACTGCCCCATTTATTTCAATGGGTTGTTAATGCAAATCCACAGCTCTAGGGTGGCTCACAGACAACTCTAGCAGAGGAAGTGGAGACCCTCACTGTCATCATCCCATCATGGCTGCACAGGCATGGTTCAGCAAATCCTCACCACCACCAACTCCTGACTTCTGCTCACTTGAGTTATCTCCTCTGAGACAGACCCAGCCCACCTTAAGAGAGGACCAGAGAGTGGTAGGAGAACAAGCTTGCTTAAAGAACAGTGCCAGACACCCCTCACCCCCACCTCAGAAGATGGCTTGAGTAAAGACTCTGGTATCTCAAGGAGGATTGGGACCATGGCATGGGGTACAAGGCCAAGAGATGGCTCTTACTGGAGTTTGCCTAAGGCTCCGAAATGCCTGAATCTGACCCTGTAGTTCAAAAACATTGCACTTGTCCAATTCCATTTGTGCCAACTTCCACACAAAAGTTCTTAATTTTTACTTCTGCAAATAGCATGCACTATTTTGCAAATCTAGTCCTGAAAGTCTAGAGTGTCAAATTCTACCACTCCTCTCTTCCTCTGCTACTGAAATCAAGACAATGGGATTACATAGGTATGACTGACAGAGTAAGTCAGGGCTGAATTTGGTACTCTTATATTTTTCCCAAGGTAAAAATACTATATGGAAAGCCATTGTGCTCTTTTTCGTCGTAACTGTTATTGCTGGATGGAAGATAAATTAGTTAATTAAATTCCACAGCTGCATTCCTATCAGGTGCATTGAGAGAAGGAATCTTAAGCAGACCTTCTGAAGGTATTTTAATAAATGTTCATTTTCTGAACAGATGTAAAAAATCCTGATGCCGACTAGTAAAATAAAAAGTGGAAACCAAAACATATTCCACAGTTGTGAGTCCAGATGCTATATTTTTCTCTACAGCACAGATTTTACATAGCTTTCATAGTATTTTAACTAATAGGATAACTGCCCTCCTCCTGCCCCCCATCCCAAAAATCTCCAAATGAAAAAAAAATGATAGATTAAATGTAAAATTCCCAAATGCAATTCAAGCAGAGCAATATTATTGAAAATATCCATAAAAAACCCAAACGTCCAACACCTGTTAAAAATCCAGTATTCCAAAATTACAGGCATCACAATCTAAAGGTACAAAAACAATTCTTATGCCATACCAACCTTAACAGTTAATTCATGCACAAGGATCAGTGCTTAATACCCAAAATGACCTTAACTGTGACCCTGGTTTTTATCTTACTATTTTAGGGCTCGATCAATCTTCCTCTGAAGTACCTGGCAGTCTATCTTTTAATTTTAATGGGAATTAGATGAGGCCCTTGTATGCCTTTTTAAAATTATAAATGAGGATAACTTAGTATTTGTTCTGTATTATTAAGTTTAATGGTTTGTTGCAACATGAACAGTTCCTGTTTTAATGTAATGGCCCTAGTTTTATGGTCTGGTGTTAGTTACACTAGTCTATTTTTAAACAGTAGTTTTATTAGTTAATTAGAGGTAGACTGAATTATTTTCTTCAGTAGGAAAACACTTCTTTTTGGACATGCTTGTACACTAAGATCATGGATGCTATAGAGAAACAGATTTGAAAGATATTCAGGTGGTCTTGAATTCTCAAAGTTTTTATTTTAAGGTTTGTGTACGGTTGTATTAAATGCAACACTTTAAAAAAGAATTTTGAGTAGAACTGACTGAAATTTTTCTCATTAAAATGTGATTTTCATAACAAGGTTTGCAGGAATTTGTTTTTTCCAACAACAAAAAATCAGTTTGGAGTTTTTTCTTCATCCCTTTCTCTCCGTTTTTCCTCAGAGGAAAAGGAGGGCAGGGAGGGAGAAAAATGCAGATTTTTTTTTTATCTTTCAGAAACAAAAATCAGTTTTCATTTTTCTATTTTCCTCACAGAATTTGTAATTGTTTCAACTAAAAATGATGAAGAAATAAAAAATATTTAATCTCATTCAAAGTTTTCACAGAGAACATATATCATTTTTTGACCGTCTCCACTTTTGAATCAAATCCTGCAACTGGATATGTCTGAGTGAAAGCCCCCCTCCATGTGAGTTTAAACAAAGAATCTAGTCCTTTATAAATAAAATCATGGTATTGAAGAGTTTATGTTCACTTCTGAAAGAAAGTAATAGATGAAACAGACAATGTTGTAGTTATTGTGAATGTTTTGTTACAACTGACAACATGAGTACTACTCAGAGTTTTTCCAGTTTCATGGAATTTGTGCATTAATTGGGTATTAAGGTTGGTATCCGAATTGTTTATTAACTTTGGCTGATGATTTCCATAATTTTTTCGTGTTCAGATTTTTTTAATGGATGTGTTTAATGGTATTTTTCTCTTGGAATGTACTTAGCAACCTACCTCTAATTTAATAAAGAACCTTGTACTGGAATCCCATCTGATCCCGCAAACTATGTGAAATGTGGCTCAATCTTTGGAGCTGAAACCTTCAAGTTATCAAGCTACTAGCTACTGTAGGAAATGACTGATGTTGGCAAGTCAGTGGGCTGTACTCTTTTACTTTGAATAGGTACCAAACCTTCCCCCTGCCCCCAAACATGGTATGTGGAGGCTGAGCATTTTTGCAGATGCTGACCAAAAATTTCTAAAAAGTAGGCTCCTAAGTCCATAATTAGACATCTAACAATGGGCTATGCATAAGCACTTAAGACACTTAGAAGCATAAGTCCCATTGACTTCAAGGCATTTTTGAAAAATCTCACTTTTAGAAGCCTAAAGTTTGGCTATCGTAGAAAACTTTGGCCATTGTCTTTTGGTTGAAATGTAAAATAGAGGTGCTAGCCACTTCTGTTTATTCCAGCAACTCAGCTGAGCACCCAATACCCAGGGGAGAGACATCCATATCACTAAAACCACACTCAAAATTGGCATCAACTAGCATCCCTGTTGGTAGGCCCAAGACAAGATAGCCAGAGGCTGAACTTCCCTGTCACCCCAGAGGTAGTTCTAGGCCAGCACTGAGGCATATGGCCAGGAGAGTGTAGGGAAAGTAGGACAAACATCATGCTGCCAATGAACAATTTCAAAATGCCTTGTATCATTGGACAGCTTGTGGAATGCATCCTATATGAAAGCTGCATGGTCTTCCAAGCCCCCAGGCACCAGACCTGGACTGGCTGCTGCCAAAAAACTTTCTTGATGTAAACTCCTTGGTAGGCTCGACTTCAGATCATAATTGAAAAGCAAAAGTTACTTTGACTTTTTAAAACCCAAGTTACACTTAATTTCAGACACAGTGTCAGTCAAATTAGTCTCTGCTATAGTCAAGACTCTTTGGCATTTCCTATTGTCAAGGGTTTATAAATTCAGGGTTAAAATTTTCTCAGTGTTGAAAATTTGGCACAAACACACCACCTAACCAGCCCAGGTATCTAACTAATTCCAGAATAATAAAAGTGCTCTGTTCCATTCCACCTGGAAACTGCTAGAGAAATGGTGGGCAATTACGACTTCTAGAGTATTGCATTGTGTCTAGTTTTGGTTGGCTCTCTTTGACAAAAGACACTGGGTTGAAAAGATCAGTGAACACTGTTAGAGGTGTAACAGGATTCATCTACAATGAGGGACAGTGGACATTAGGGGTATATTTTTCAAAAGTGCCCGTCTTTTGAAAAAATTACCTTAGGATTATTTAGCCTAGAAAGAAGAGTTAAAGAGGACATGAATGAAGAACTCAAAATTACAGTGAAGACCCACCAGCTTCAACTCCTTTATCCTGTCTCATAACACAAACACTTCATGAGCCTATAGGCAAATTTAGAATAAATATAGGATATGCTAATATTCATTGCCAAAGGGAAAAGCTTATTGATAAAAATGTGGCTGTATTTTAAAATGGGCATAATACTGGTCATTTGCGATCATGGTTTTAGTCATGCTGCCTGGCATTTAAGAACGCAGTAACACCAGCTGAATGTTGTTATACTTGGGTGAATGTTGAACACATTCTGTAGTTCTGTATTTAGTTATGACTTTAATATGGATGCTTCAGACATAAGCCTTCAGAGACACAGCACTTACGCTATTTCCTTACTTTTGCAACTTGGTTTAAAAAGGGGGGGGATTTGCAATCAGAGAGCACAGATTCACCTTGCAGAAGCTGAATGCAAAAGAGAAAAACAAGACACCCATGTGCACTTGATAAAGAAACAGACAGGTAGGCATTAAAACAGTAAAAAGCATGATTGACAGCCTAACATCATTTGTATCGGAAAGATCTTAATTACGCTGTACCCCCTCCCCCCAAAAGGGAGTACACATGCTCAAACTTGGTATTGGCTTTTAGCTTTTGCTACAAACTTGGAGAAACATTCCCCACCCTCTGCCCCCACACACAACCTAAACAACAACAAAAACATAAGTTATCTCTAGGTAGAATAAATGACTCCAGTGTGCCCTTCCTTCCTCCAAAATGTTCTGCAATAAGGTCAAATGCTTTAAGAAGCACATTAAGTTCTGGTTCATTAACAAACCCTTAGAGGGTTTTCGGGAAAGTCACAAAAACAAAAGCACCAACATATTTTTTTCCTTTCAAGATGAAAATTCAAGTTGGAGTTAATGTCCACAATAACTTCAGCTGAGTAGGAAGCCTATTAGCAAGTTGGTTGAGTTTTCCCCCCCCCATCAGCATGGGCAGCACGTGACTCCTGCATTTGGGGAGGCTAGGACTGAGTGCTGGAAGCTCCCCAGAAGTGGAAGGGGCCACTGGTACCCTCACCAGGGCCCCACCCACTGCTCTGCCCCAAGGCCCATCCCCGCTCAGCCTCCCCCCGCCCAAGGCCCGGCCCACACTCCACTCCCCACTCCCGCTCTACCCCCTCCCCCAAGAGCCCCCCACCATCCACACCTCTTTACCCCCTCCCTCAGGGGGCTCCCCAGCCACACCTCTCTGCCTCTCAGGGGGCCAAGAGGCAGAGGGAGGGCCGCGGGGGAAGTGGCAGAGACACACGAGTGGCAGGAGGGGGGACCGTGGGAAAAAAGGCAAAGAGGTGCAAGAGGCGGGGGGGGGGGTCCTGGGGGAGAAGCAGTGAAGAGGCATGAGCGGCAGGCGGGGGCCCACAGGGAAAGAGGCAGAGTGGGGACGGGGAAAGGAACAGCGCAGGAGAGGCCATGGGGAAAAGAGCGGGATGTGGAAGTGGGGCCTCGAGGCAGAGTGTGGGCAGGGCCATGCCTTGGGTGCCCTCTCGCTGGCAGCACTCCAAAGGCGGCAGGCCGCCGGTGCACTGCCAAATTGAGGTACAACACATCCTGTTTGGGGAGGCTCCCTGGCCTATTATACTCGCCGCCCATGCTCATCAGATTTTTGCAGTCAGGTTCTGAGAGACATGTCTTTGTCCTGAAATCCCCCTTTCCAAACAACGATGATGCAAGACACAAAAGAACTTCATGAGCTTCCTATCTGACTGACTGCCAGCACTTCTGAATTAGCTATTAACCTTATTAGTATTTAGATGTGCCAGGACAAACCCAGAGGGAAAGTGAGGATATTTATTCTGGAGAAGCTGAGGGCCATTTTGGAAGAACTATGGCAACCCTTATGGGAAAAGTCTCATGAACTGTAATGCCTAGGGAATTATATCCCCACTATTGAATTCTATAGGTTAGTTAAAAAGAGAAAACCTATAGAAAAGATAATGTTTTTTATTAAATAATGTAAATTGCTGAGAAATCTCTATAAAATTAAGTTAGTTACATCCCTAATAAAGGCTATATAAATTTTTCCTAAGGGAAATGACATCTTTCCATGTATTACATTTTTGTAAACGGAAAGTTCCCTTCCTCTTGCCCCAAAGGATATGCCCCCATGCCAATTTCTCTTTCATTAACTATTTATCCAGCACCTAAGTGTAGTGGGTTTCACACAAAGAGAGAGACTTATGTTTCCTACTCCTAAAGAATGATCTGAAACTAGAACACAACCAAAGACCAAAGATGTTGGAGGTAGGAGGAAAATGTGTGACTTATAACTCTGGCCATGTGTGTGCCATAAGGCTCCAGGGGCAGGGAAGGGCTTCACTGGGGGGAAATGGCATGCTGGAGAGGGGTGGATGGTGAAGGGCAATTAAGGGCATTCAGAGCCTTTGAAAACGATACCCTGCTTTCATTATGCAATTGACAAAGCAGGGAATCATCTGTTCACAGGCCCTCTTCCCACCCCACACTATGTGAGGTAATTCTATTCTTTAGGTCTCCTCTACTTCACCTATTGCTTAGTTAGATGAGAACAGATGGGAATGAATCAGTGGGCAGCTGCCGTTGCCAACACAGCAAGCTCCTGCATATGACATACTACCAAGCCAACCGCTACTTCCTTATCGAGATGACCTGTTTGATCACTTAGAAACCTTCCCCTGTTGGTGAATATTTTCCTCCTGCCCAAAAAACAAAGACTTTGGAACAAAGGCTTTCAAAACCTTGTCATAAGAGAGAACCTTCCCCAGACACCTCTCCTCCCAATTACACAAACCACCTCACCTCCCCTTCATAAGTCCCTGTTGCAACAGCAATTTGAACCAAATTATACAATTATTAACTCATTACATTCAAAAATATTTGCACCAACTTACAGTGCAAACCTGGCCCCACTGAAATAAATGGCAAAACTCTCATTGACTTCAGCAGAGCCAGGACTCAATTCTTGGTAGTTTTTAGCAGGAAGGGTATGTGTAGGGAAACGAAGACTGAGCCATCAAGTGCTCATGTAAGACTAGTTTCAGTGTGTGTGCACAAGAGAGAAATATCACATACAGGAGTACCTTTATAAATATATCATTTTTGTCTCTACAAAAAGCTATTGTCATTTCCTCATCCCTACAGCTTATTTTTTCTGCACTATTATGGGTACAAGTGTTTCTCTGTAATAATCTCTTCTGGCTGTGATTTTTAAAACATTGAGTGTTGGCCAATACTTAGCGCTTTTGAAAATCCCACACTCTGGGCAGATGACAGTTTTTTTCCCTGGGCATTTCTTTCTATATATAAATTCCCACCACTAACCCTGCGATTTGATTTTAAAAGGCACAGTGGTCACCCTCCACAAATCAAAAGTTACCACACAGCTGTGTCTCTGATACAAGTGTTTTCCCCTATACTTACAGAAGTTTATCTTAACTTTTGGCAAATGGCATTATTTCAATGGCAACTGCAATACAGAGGATCATGCTTAAATTTTTTCCCCCTAAGAGTTTCTCTACAACTTCTACCAGTTTGAGAGCCATTCCCTATATTTAAAAAAAAAAAAAAAAAAAAAAAAAAAAAAAAGATGAATACTAGAGGAACTAGTAATATTGCTCACAAAAGAAGAAACATTTTAACTGTATCTATTGTATATCAGAAGGAAACCCCTTATTAGGTTTCAGGGGATCTCTTACTCTGGGAGGCTATGGGGTACTGGCAGTTGAGAGTCTAGAAAAGACTGTCATTTGAAGGTGGATGATCTTTCAGCCATACAATAGTTTAACCCTTATTTCTTCCAAATTACAAAGGTAATCAGATACCCTCACTCACAACAAGCAGTAGCACCTTTCTTTGCAATTAGCCATTGGAACTACTCCTGAAGTAAGGTTCTATTCAGGGTGAGCATTGGCATCAGAATCTGGCCTGTGTCGGATTCCTCTGTTGACACACACCCAAATACTGGCAGACTTTATTTTCTTCTGAACTTAGGACTAAAATATTGTTTTGGATGCAAGAATGCTCTTCGCATTGCAGGATTTAATGGAAATTTGCTCATGCTTTGATCAAGCTCTGTTGTACGAAAAGACTGCAAGGGCAAGCCCTTAAAATTTTGCATGAGTTATAGTCTTACAAATATCCTAGAGCATGCTCAGGCAGTCAGCTTTTCTCCTGCATTCTGGGAAAGAATACTTTTTTTCTGCATTATTTCAAGTATTTTGTGCTGACAGCTCTGGTGCTTTATTATATTCTCTGTCTTACTGTGAAATGCCATCCTATTTGGCATGACAGAAGTTTTGAAAGCTCTAATTGATTAATTGTAACTACATTTAAAATCATTAAGTTTAAAAAAAAAATCTAGCTAGCCCTAATTGTGAGAAAGAAAGGGGGTTTGTGGGAGACTCTTTGCTTAGATCAGTGCTTCACATCCTTTTCCATACCGTGACCGCACGTTATAACAGAAAAAAATGTTCAGATCTTCCTTTCCCATCTAGTCATTAAGGACTGTGGTTGTGATACCCCTGTGCCTGTTCATAATTTCTCTAGGGGTTACCACCCCAGGTTGAAAACCACAGCTTAGTTATCTTACTATGGAAACAATCATTGGTTTGCTTTTGGTCCTCTGGTAGATTGTGTTAGTCTTGATGGTCACAAAGAGGAGTGGTCAGACTAGAAATGGAAAATGAACACACTTGTTTACCAGGATTTGGGATGTATACGTGATGGAAAACCTCATGTATCAGAGGCAACAGTCAGGCAACCAGTTAGCAACAGCTAAAATAAATACAGCTGCCATTTAGCAAATGCACAGAGCAGGAAACCCTGGCCCCATTTCAGTCAAGCGCTCTAGCAGGTGCTTGAAGCATTTGGAGAGAGTGGGACTTGAAGCACGTGCATAACTGTTTTATTAAATATGGACTTGGGGCAGTGAGTATGGGATGGAGAGCTACCAACTTTTCAAATTTGGGGCTAAAAAGGCTGAGGAAATCTGAATACATAGATTCTCTAAAGGTACCATAACAATCGAACAAATGGAAGAACACATAGCCACCAGTTTGAAACTTTGATGGTCTTCAAATCAAATCTCCTCAAACTTTGGGGAAGTTCCAATCCAAATCAGAACTTTTACCATGCTGGCCCATCTGCACATATACAAAAAGATGTTTCATATGGGAGAGTCTGACAAAAATAGAAATGAAGCCTATAGGGTTCTATAGAAATCACTCTAAAACCATGTAGAATAGAGAATAATATACTTTCTATAGTTTTAAACCAACAGAGAATACTATAAAGAGGGATAGAATTATTTAATTCTATAGGATGGTTTAAAAGCTATAGAAAGAATGTATAGAAAGAGTATAATTGAAAATGATAAGCTATGGGAAATCTTCCATAAGGACCAATGACCCCCAGTGAATTGAAAGGAAGGGAGAAACTGAGAATGGTTTGATCCTTTCTGTTTTGTTTGATTCTCTTGTTGCATGGAATAGTTGATGCATAGAAGATACATAACTGCAAGAGTGTCACAACAGCACTATATTTCAATAATAAAATGAAATTGGCCTCACTACAAACCTCCCACTTTTTAGAAAAAAGAGTCATGCAATATACAAACAGTGCTTCTACTATGAAAACATTTCTTTGCTTTTGGTTCACACTAGTTTGCAACTCCCAAGTTTCACTTTAAATGTGGGATTTGAAGGAATGCTGAAGTTCAGTTAAAACTATGAATTTCACTTGGTTTGGATGGAAAGCTTTAAATATAGGTCCATCTTTGCTTAATAACAGTGTCAGGTTTATCAGAAAGTTTTGTGAACTTCATCTAAAACTTTCAAACAAACCAGGGTAGAGTTTAGAGTTTGTAACAAAATGAGGACTGAGGATAGTTTACAGTGGTTTTAGGTTTCATTGCAACTATCTTGCAAGGCAGTACAGCACTTTCAGGGGCGGCTCCAGGCACCAGCGCAGCAAGCGCGTGCCTGGGGCGGCAAGCTGCGGGGGGCGGCCTGCCGGTCGCCGTGAGGGCGGCAGTCAGGCTGCCTTTGGCGGCATGCCTGTGGGAGGTCTGCCGGTCCCGCGGTTTCGACGGTAATTCAGCAGCGGGTACACCGAATCCGCGTGACCGCGGACTGCCCGCAGGCATGCCGCCGAAGGCTGCCTGATTGCCGTGCTTGGGGCGGCAAAATACATAGAGCCACCTCTGGCACATTGCATGCACAAAATCAGAAACCCTAAGGTTACAATAGTATATACAAATATTTCTTATAGGACAAATCAAGACAGAATAATCCTGAACTGTTTTACACCCAAATATAAGTAAAGCAGCATATATAGTCAAATTATTTTAAAATTTGTTCCAGGGCTTTTTCAGGACAACTGGCAAAAACTCCTGGGATGCTTTCTGCAAATCCCACCTTTCCCATATTTAGATCAGGATTTTTGCAATATAAAACACTTCTCTCCAACAACTGAATTTTAAAATGTGCAATAAGGCCTGATCCACAGCCTGCTGATGTAGTCAATGAGAACCTTTCCAATGGTTTCATTGGGCTTTAGATCAATTTAGAAATGTTTATTCCAAATCTTTAGAAGACACACATTATGGTCTCAGTTCACAAGGGTTTTCACTAGAGATTGTTTCTTTTCTCTCTCTCTCTCTCTTTTCTGGGGGGGTTATGCCTCATTTTTGTGCCTGCAAAGAGGTGATTTTCAATACCCACCTAAGACAGTAAATATTTATTTCCTCTGTGCTTCAGAGATCATGTCCTCTGAGCAGAAGGGGGGGGGGGGAACCTTGCCAGTACAAGGAGAAATTAATAATAAATTAATTGTGAGAACAATTAAAAAATATATTTCTCCCCCCCCCCTTGGGTAAAGCTAGGGTGGTCATAAAAATGTTTACAATGTGAATTATCCGTTAAATGCTGAGAAACTAAAACAAGTAAACATAAGCTATTGCATAACTGCCTTTGACTGCATATGTTCCCAACCAGTAATTAAACTGGTGTAACCCTCTTCCTTTAATGATTGTATCTTTTTGTGCAAGACCAAATTCTGTTCTAATTAGACCAAACTGCAGCCACTGACAACAGTAAGGCTGCCCTTGCGCAACATGGTAGAATTTGGCTCATAACAGAGAAAGGAAACCAATAATTAAGCAAAGACTTTAAATAAAAAACTGTTCAGTGGATAACTCTGATTACCCAGACGTTCTATCCAGAAGCCAAATGCAATGCCCATTACTGCACTGGGATATGGAAAAAGAGAGAGAGGGAAAAGAAAGCTGAAGTTAAGGCCTTGTGGAAGAAGAGGGTAGACAGCACATTTTGTCCTCTTATAAGACAGGGTTGCATAGATGGATTTACCAACAGGGCCAGCTGAAATTCTTGTAACAAAGAGGTATCCAAAATAATGAATGCTACAAAAGAAGGTAAGATCAGACACTCCTATTTATTCTCTCATAATACAAGAGCAAGGGGACATGTAATGAAAGACAACAAAAAATTTTTAAAGTGCATTTCTTTTTATTGGAATGTATAACTAGCACAAGGAACTCATTGCCACAACATATAATTGAGGTCAAGAGTTCAGTAGCATTCAAAAATATATATATATTTATATGAACGAGAACATTTACATCAACTGTTTCAAGGCCTAAGTTAAGCATTAGCTGACCGGGGTTATTACAAATGGATAAAATAATTATCCACTACAGAGTTTCTCACACCTTCGTCTGAAGCATTTGATCCTGGCCACTACCAGGGATAATGCTGGAAAACTAAGCTGATGACATAACTTATATTCCCAGGAACTCAGGACCTTAGTTTTGTGTCTCATCTAAAAGCCAGCATTTCCAGTAGCCCAGTGCTCCTAGCACCATGCTGAGACACTGGTTCAGTACTGACTCAGAGGGAAGAGTGCCATTTATCAAATCATCAATACCACTGCCTACAGTGCCTTGACGTTCCTTGGCAGTCTCCCATCCACGTGTTTGTCTTGCTTAGTACAACAGATCTGATTGGAGCACAACTCAAGGCACTATGGCTGCAGTAGAGTGCATAAGCAGTAACATGTGTCAGACTACCTAATAAGTTAAATAAAGAAAATCCTAGTTTCAAGCTCAACACCTCTCTCTCTCTGGCTGTTCTTGGCAGACATTTTTTATACATATTAGAGTAAAAAAGTTTACAATGTGTTCAGTAGATCTGAGAGCCAAAGTGAGGCCATCCTTAAAAAATGTTCAGTTTCCTATTCCCAACCAACAGCTCTCAGACTAATCTCTGCCACTAGACTTTTGCTCATAGAATGGAGTTTTTATGTCTCTTAGATTTCTTTTTTGTTACAATTACACTAAAAAATGTCCAGGAATCAATTCACAAAAAGATACAGAAAGCGACCAAAAAAAAATGCAAACCACGTTTTTAAACGTTGGCCACACTGCACCCAGAGAACATGTTGAACTCTATTTAGGAATTGCACAGAAGAATGTCTGGCAGAGTTCACAGTGTCTGTCAGGCTTTTGGGAAGGGAGAGGGTGGTTCTGAGGACAAGGAGTCCCAAAGAAATGGAAAAGCTTCACAGAACTGTATATTGCAGCTGGTGTTAATACAGTGTTCCTACAGCTCGTGCAAGTCTTCTATTACCAGCTGTTGAGTAACTTTTGATCTTCCAACTGTATTTTGCTTAAGTTACACAGACCAGTGGATCACAACTGGGGACCAACAGTAGGGTCTGATTTGGTTATGACTAGCATTGTCCGACTCTCTGTTTTTTCCCCAATATACTCATCTGTTTCAGTGTAATAGTATTACACATTTAGCTGTACTTTATAACATTATTGTAGCATTCTGGATACAACTGAGACTTCCTGATTGACTGTCAATGATGTCAAATTCTTATCTATAATGCCGAACAAATGCACATGCTCAGCTGTTTTCCTTATGGTACATTTCAGTTCATAAAAGCAATAAGGCACTTTAGGGAGTACATTGCTGAGTGTGGTTATCACATTACTTGGGTACATGGTCACACCCTTTGGCCATAATGCTACCCAAAGTATGTTATTATGGTCTACAAAATTAACTGCTTTCCATGTCTTATGACTAAGGTATGTACTGTAAAACTTGGCTTTAATATACTTTAAAATATCAAAACCAGAATATTTAATGGCTTATGACAGAATGCACTACAAAAAAAGTTAATTTTTAAACTTCCCTTATTTACTGGAGAAAGCATTTAAATGTGGAATAGGGCTTTGAAACATTTATAAAAAAATAAAGTTCTTAAGTTTGCTGCATTCACAAAATAAAATTTAAAAATAAAAGTGGTTACATCAGCCTTGCAAAGTCAAGAAAAATATTTATCAGCCCACATAAAAGTCTTCTAGCCCTCCCTTACTATAAACATTAATGTGTATCCCCTCACCCACCCACCCACATCTGAACAGTCTCTCTCAATAAGACCTCTCACGTGTGCATCTGCATCTGGTCTATACTAGAAAATTAGGTCAGTTTAACTATGGCGGTCAGGAGTGTGAAAAATCCACATCCCTGAGAGATGTAGCTATGCTGCTCTAACCCCTAGTGTAGACAAGGGTAAGTCATGTATCAGAATCATTGCAGGGCATGGTCAGGAGTAAGTCACTGCACAATTTACTGAAATAATGTACATTTTAGTAGTTTTCATAAGTTTCTTCTTTCCTTCTTGCTACTAAGTCCACTCCCCACTACTCCCCCAACCAGTGCGTTTTCCAGTAAAGGGATAGAGAACAAGTAATGATACACCTATATTCAAACAACCCAGTAATCAGTAATATGAGATGCACATTAAAATCTTGGTGTTTGAGTTGTATAGTATGGGTAAGGAATGACCCTTTTTGCCGGTACGATAGTCGGAGCAGCCTAAAGGGGCTCTAAAAACCTTCATTCCAGCTGGGGGGGGTGGGATTTCCCCAGCAAAAGCAATGGAGATTTCAGACTGTGTGGCAGCCAATAGGGCAGCCCCAGGAAGCTGCCATCCCTTAAGAAAGGCCCCCAGGGCTGCCATAATTATGCCGTAGACCTCTCCAGTTTCAAGCCACCATAACCCCTTGGTCCTCCTCTTAGAGGTGCAGCACAGAATCTCACCCTAGATTGTATTGTCTATTCTTCATTGAGCCTGTGGCAATAGCTGCAGCATATAAAACACATATGCCACAACTGAATAGAAGAATTACATAACGGGGCAAATTGTCCTTCTTGGTGGACAGAGTTGAGCCAGAACCCAACATCTAGATCTAAACTCCCCTCCAAATGTTGTGGAAAGTTTAAATCCAGACAGGGTCTTTGTGGCTGACCCCATCTCTAGAATGGGCCACACCTAAATACTAGATCTGAACCACCACAAACTGGGAAAGGCACCTCTCCACTCTATACTTTGAACTGCATTGCCCTCATGACAATTAAGTCGCCTGACCAAAATTTTAAGGAGCAAGCCCTGGACACGTTGAGAACCGAATTCTCCTCAGTACTTACATTTTATCATCAAATTTCTGGATTGGATTTTTGGCACTAAGATCTGAGGGGAAAACCTGTCATGTATTCTACATTTGTGCAGCACTTAGCACAATGGGACCCCACCTGGTTGTAGCCTTTAGTCATTACCACAATATTAACAACACTGTAAATACAAACAAGTAGTTTCTATACAGTATAAGACAGTTTATGCACCTCAGCCTCAACTGAAGTGCCCTGATGCCAATTACCTGTGTTCAATACATAATGCATGCAGCACTGGAAAGAGATTGGACATGCGGGTACATGCCCGTGTCTAGGAAGAGCCAGTCCCAAGGGGCATTAGATGTAACTGATGCTCCAGGTTCTCTGTACATGATTTTAATGTTTGTGAAATTCTTCCTCAAACTGAAAAATGCTAGTGCAAACACACAATCCTGACTCACCATGTTAAACACCTTCTCTCCGTGTCCACAGAAACTGAGAGGATCACGATTTGCCCCCAGAGACAGATAATAATTTAGACCAGTAAATCTGAATGCATGACATTTTTCTTAAAAGAATAAAACATAGAAGGAAGAAAGGAAGAGTGAAGAATCTACAGGAGACAGCTACAGTGTGGAATGTTTTTCTCTGAAAACTCCAGCTTTTAACAGTACTAGACTTTTTTGGCCATTGATATGGGGGAAAATCAGTGGCAAAACTCCCACTGACTTCAATGGAGCCAGGTGACACAGACAATCTCCTGTAATACCCCAAACAAACCTTATGGAATTAAGATTAGCTTTACTTAATTGGGATTAGTATCTTTTGGGTCCATTGTGTTAAAAAAGCAACTGTATAGGTGTTACTGTGGCACTTTAGCATCCCCCTCACTACGAGAGAAGGTACATAATGTACCTCCTCTGTTATTAACCCCTTTAAGCCACCCCTCAGGAGAGGTGCGCACACACTATTTCAAACTGGATTCTCCAGGGGCCAACAGACAAAGAAAGGGTTTTTTTGGATATATAAACTGGTTTTAAACTAACTCAGGGCCCTTTTTCCTGATCCAGCAAACAGACAGGACCGCTGATCCATGGAGGACTCCAACCCCAAAGGAAGGATTGGAAGGGCTGGGCCTACTGAGGCCCCCTAAGACTGTGCGCTTGTTCTGAGCTGAAGCTGTGATGAACCACAAGGACATCCCTTGTGTGGGTATTTGAACAACTGCTCCTGCCAGAATCCAGGTGACGGTTGGGGTGATCCCTGGTAAGTTATTAGCATGTGTGTAGTTTCTTTTATTGTTTTTAACAGGCCTTGCTGTCACCTTAAGAATAAAACAGGCTTGCACAGAAAGAGCTGTATGGTCATTTATAACCATTGGCAATCGCCATTATCGGTCTCTGAAGAGAAAACAAGCAGGTGTCCTTGGGCAGCTAGTCTGCGCAGGGACTAACCCAGTGCAGGCAGGGACCTGTGCAGCTTGGAAATACCCTGGGCAGAAGGGAGAGAGCCGTGGGCCTCTACACAGAAAGGAAACTGCTGTTAAGTGGGAACCTGAAAGTGGGTGCCCTTGCTGGACCACTGAGGGGAAATAAAAGTGCAACTGCCCTGAACTGTGATACCAGAATTTCACCTGTGGTTTTGCCCCTCCCAAACTTCTTGAAGATTTTACAGGTACCTCTCCAGCTGCCTAGCACACAAGTAGTTTCTCAGGTGAGTTTTGATTATTATCTAAAGGTGGCACAAAATAACGTCATCGGATATCGGGTTGTGAGGTAGCACCATTGTCGATGCAGCAGGAAAGGGTTACTAAAATGACCAGTGAGGTAAAGTGCCTCAGAACTGTATGCAGTATATGAAAGAAGTGTTACTAAATAGGGACTGATGAATGAACATGGCCCATGTGCTGATCATGTGATATCTACCTCACAGAGGGATATATATTGATCAATATGACACATGGCAGGAATGGGTCCTCTGGTTATGGCCCATATATTATGATCATCTAGAGTGCTCACTGTGGACAGTGCATAATCCTAAAGGGAAAGGAAAGAGTTGTAAACGGATAGCTTCATGTTAGCTAATAGCCTGCCAGCAACCCAGAAATGAGCAGGATGCGTCACTTTACTGTAAGACCCTCCCAAGGTTGCCCATTTTACGGGAAGCAACCAGACACGCCCAAGGCTTTTCAGAGAGGAGCTGTGTTTTGCTTATACAGTCTGCTTAAGTTATTACAGACAGTTAAGAAGAAGCAAGACAAATGTGGAATCATGATGCAAACATCTAGCTAGGCTACTACTGTATAAGAGAAGTGATCCACAGCTGGAGGAACAGAGGACTCAGACAACAGAAAAAATAGCTAGAGGCGATTAAAGGCAGACATTGGCACACCACCCTACTCCAGAGTTATCTGAAGGGGGTCCTTCCCTCACCCCGTCCCCAGTACAGAAAATGTGGTTACCTGCAATTCATGGTGATGAAAGGAGCTGAGTCATTGCAGGGGCAAGTTAAAAGGAGAAGTCAAGTAAGGTGGAAGTTTCATCTCAAACTATCTGTAATATGTTTGATATGTGGAATTTCTATAAAGAGACAGAGAGCAATAAAAAGTAATGGAAAATGTATTATGGGGAAATATGCCAGTTTCAGAAAGATTACACTTTGGTCAGCAGCTTTTAAAAATAAATGCATTTATTAAACAATGTATTCAGGAGTGAACATCAGTTCATATCGTGATTTCATGCAATCTTAAGTAGCATTCAGTTCAGTCACCTTATGTAGATTCTACACCTTGAAGACCCATCCTAGCCTTTCAGCCAGCTCAGGTAAAGATTTGGTGAAAGGCTCTTTGCCTCCAAACTCATCTTCGTCAGCAGCATTGAATAGGTTCCTCTGGAATAGCAAAGCAATTTATGGGCCAGATCCATTGAAGTCAACCAAGACACTTTGATTTGCACAGCAGCCTGAAGATCTGGCTCAACATGCCATGCCAGCAAGGGCATCTTCAGGCTCCAAAAGAAAAATTCAGTTCCCCACCCTCTTCTGCATCTAAAGTATTGTTCTTAACAAGTTCAGGTTTGTTTACAAGGCTAAATATTTGTACAATATTTGTTAATATTCAGGACCACCTGTTTGGGCCAGCTCTGGTACGCTGGTAGAAATCATCTAGGCACAGAGAATCTCTGGGGATTCCCATGGTAAGGTGCGTATACACTGCCAGGTGGGGAAAAAAATGCCTCAGCAGCTGATATTTCATGTACTTCCATGTAGCAAGAAAATGGCAACAGCAGTTGCCATGAAGCTAGAAGCACCAGAAACAGCAAGAATAGTAAAAATCTCATCCTTCTCTTGGATCCAGAATCACTCTATTCTCTCTTTGAGCACATAACTCACTAAGAGAAGGCAGGTATCTGCTCCAACTAGACAATTCTTCCTGCTTTATTGGGATAGCAGATAGCTGTTCATCACCTATCTAAAGAAAAAGCATCCCAGTTTCAGTGGATCTAAAATGGAAACATCCAGGTACACTGAAGCAAAGTAGAAGCAGTAGATGAAGTCTGCAGAATAGAAAAGCCTCTAATGATCAACCTGTAACACACCATCTCCTTTTTCCCTCTCCTGCGCCTACTGCTTCTCCTGATCAACTCACATGTCAAAAGATGATCATTTCAGCCAGTGAATCTTGAGCAGAAGAGAGTAGATGCAGAAACAAGAGCCCTGGAAGGGACAAGAGATTTCTCCAGGATGAGGGGCTGCAGTAAAGCAGGAAGAACAAAGCCAAGTGAAAGAGGATAGTTTGTATGTATTGTTGCTATCCTCTTATCCTATTATTTGTGGAGCATTGATAACACTCTCAGCACTGCAGAGAACACAAAGTAGACAGGATATGGCAGGATATTTGTTGTTACAGATCTTGCCAAAGTAGTGAGGCAGCTGGGGAAGTTAAAAGCCTCTGACCTGTTCAGAACTGATGTGCATGACAACACAAGACCTGCAGTGTCTAGTCATCATTTCAAAAGAAATGGAGCAAAACTGATGTTTATTACAGTAGAACCTCAGAGTTACAAATACCAGAGTTATGAACTGACCAGTAAGCCACATAACTCGTTTGGAACCGAAGTGCGCAATCAGGCAGCAGCAGAGACCAAAAGAAAAAAAAAGCAAATACAATACAATACTGTGTTAAATGTAAAATACTAAAAAAAATAAAAGGGAAAGCAGCATTTTTCTTCTGCATAGTAAAGGTTCAAAGCTGTATTAAGTCAATGTTCAGTTGTGAACTTTTGAAAGAACCATAACGTTTTGTTCAGAGTTACGAACAACCTCCATTCCAGAGACGTTTGTAACTCGGAGGTTCTACTGTACTTACATGTAAAGAAGGGAACCAAAAAGATTACTTAATAACAGAAAAAGAAAACAAGAGTTATTATCATAGCAAGTCATTAAAAATACTAAGTTAAGAATTTATGTAGGGCTTCAGTAATAACTTTTGAAGTTTCCTGAATCTTTTCCATGCTCTAGACCAGGGGTTCTCAACCTTTTTCTTTCTGAGGCCTCCCCAACATGCTATAAAAACTCCACGGCCCACCAGTGCCACAATAACTGGTTTTCTGCATATAAGAGCCAGGGCTGGTGTTAGGGGGTAGCAAGCCGGGCAATTGCCTGGGGCCCCATGCCACAGGGGCCCCTGAAGCTACATTGCTTAGGCTTCGGCTTCAGCCCCGGGTGGCAGGAAACAGGGCCCTGGGCTTCAGTTTCTACCCTGAGCCCCAGCAAGTCTAATGCTGGCACTGCTTGGTGGCCCCCCTGAAATCTGTTCGTGCCCCTCCCCCCAGGGGGCACCAGATTCCTGGTCGAGAACCACTGTTCTAGACCAAATCCAGTACTACTAACCATCACCACTGTGGTTGTAGCTTTCAGAAGCACTGCAATAACAACAGTACCAGCATTTCACTCACATTTTATTGAAGAAAAAAATCCTGACCAGAAATTAACACTTTTTTAAATAAAGTCGAAAGTTAGGTGTCGGTAAAGACAAATGTTGCTGAAAAGCAGAGCTGTACCAGCAGTTTCCCATGATAATCGGATATTATTTTTCTCTAACTGGCATCCAGGCAACTGAGGTTGTTAACAGCCCTTTACATATATTCAAACCTGCACTCATTTAAAAATATAAATCTGGGACACTATGCATGGTACTTTTTTGGGAAAAGTGGGCAGGAAGAGAGACAAAGTTTAAGTCATATGAGGGGAGTAAAGAACAACCCGTCTGTAGCAAGAGAGTCAGGAGACTCATTCTGACTACGTGAAATAAACAAATTTTTAAAAAATTATAAAATCACTTTCATATTTTCGGATACACTGTGTGCTTATGGAACTGTAGGAAGGGGCTATAAAAGTGGCATCATGGGAAGTTTCTTGTTTACGGTCTCGCCATGATTTCCATATTAAATTAGTTCAATTTAAATGTAAAATTCTAATTGTTAGCCCTACAAACTCAGCCTGAGCTCCAAGAACCAAGCTGGATTCGTTCCATCTCACACATCAGCACAACCAGTAAAAAAGGTTCCACTGGCCAAACTATGCCCTAAACCAGGGGGTCAGCAACGTTTGGCACGCGGCTCACCAGGGTGAGCACCCTGGCGGGCCGGGCCAGTTTATTTACCTGCTGACGTGGCAGGTTCGGCCGATTGCAGCCCCCACTGGCCGCGGTTCGTTTTCCTGGGCCAATGGGGGCGGCGAGAAGTGGCGCGGGCGAGGGATGTGCTGGCCACGGCTTCCCGCCACCCCCATTGGCCCGGGAAAGCGAACCGCGGCCAGTCGGGGCTGCGATCAGCCGAACCTGCTGTGTCAGCAGGTAAATAAACTGGCCCGACCCGCCAGGGTGCTTACCCAGGCGAGCTGCGTGCCAAATGTTGCCAATCCCTGCCCTAAACTAACCATGCTGCTGAAAGTAGTGCCATTGCACAGTTGTTCAAACCCATTGTCTTCAATGGGTTTCCACAGCTATTGGCAAGTGGAACATAATAAGCCATCTTATTGAAGATACACATGATGGATTCTGTTCCCCCTCAGCTGTATTGACTTTGTAGGGTTAAAAGAAGCAATATTTTTTTAAACTAACTTACTTTGTCACTAAAGACAGAAGATGCATCTCAGAATACCCACAGACAGCAGATCTGATGAGTAAGGTAACATATTTTTAATTTTTTTAACATAATTATTTTTAGAGTAGAATGAAACTTTAAGAGCCTTTTAATTTTTCTTCTGAAAAGAATTTAAAAAAAAATCAAAAGGAAGTGATGTCAATTTAAAATTTGCTACTTTTAAAAATATTGATGGCTATTTCATTTTAGTCGAAACATTATATTAGGTTCAGTAAAAGGGAATCAGCCTTCGTAATGACAATTTCATTGATTAGATGGTCAGTTACACAAAATGAGGATTTCATAATTTTGTCTCTATAAACGTGCTTATGTAAACTAGCTGTAGTTTTGCCCCACAAAAGAATTGCAGCAAACCCACTCCATCTAAAATCTTTGAGGAAAATCAGACTGACATACTGGCCACCTAACAAATTGCCTCTTTTGGTTTGTTTCTGTTTGGAGGTTTCATCTTTGCTTCTCCCGCATGCCATTTTTTTTTTGAACATGTGACGAATGGGTAGAAAGGTTTAAACATCCTGCAAAATAAATAACCCTCAAAAGGCATGTGGAGAGATAATGTTTGTGGTTTTGTGTATTTGCATATGTATGAGTAGGGTCACAATGTAATCACCAGTCCCTGTCTATGCTGTATTCTGATAATTCAGAGGTCAAAAGAACATCCTATCATTTAAAGGAATTATAAACATAGGATATCTTGGTATTCATCTCTCTTTGAAATGTATTGTGAATGGTGGAGGAACAAGCAAATGGCCTTACGTTAATTCATATACCTAAGTACAGGTGATGGACCTCCTCCAAAGTCATCCTAATTACCTTTTGTTCCCTGAGGAACTCCACTTTGTCAAAAGACATGGAATCATGTAAAAGATCCCTAGATCCTGATTCTGTCATCTCAGAACTGCTTAGGCTTCATCAGGGGAAGTTGGAGTCACAAGACTGAGGTCCCAGTTATGCTGGTACGCCCTGAATATGATATTTGGACATTGGACTATAACCTAATGAACTATTTCTGAAAGAACTCTTTGCAGCTATGAAGCTCACCATCTTTGCCATGAATCTGCACCTCAATGAATTGAACTCATGTCTGTATGTATATTGATCTTTTAACCATACTCTCTCTCTTGTTTTTTAATAAATTTTAGTTAGTTAATAAGAATTGGCTGTAGCGTATATTTGGGTAAGATTTGAAACATTCATTAACCTGGGAAGTAATGTGTCTGATCCTTTGGGATTGGTAGAACCTTTTCTTTTATATGATGAAATAAGATTTACAAAAATTTTAATCATATTTCATGTGGGTACCTGGATGGAGGCCTGAGGCTGGATCATTTTAAGGGAACTGTCTTGTTTGGACTTCTGAGTAACCAGTACGGTAATAAAGAAGCTGTTTTATGCTTCCTTGGTAAATCTAAGTATTGGAATATCCACCAGCTTTATGGGGATTGTCTGCCCCATTCTTTGCAGTTCATCCTAGTTGAGAGACCATAGATGGCTCCCCACTAGGGCCCTGGTCACAGAACAGCAACATTACAAAAAAGCAAAGTCTGTACAATCCCAAAGGACTAACAAATAATGGTTGCTGAAGATGGGGCATCTTTAAAGGGCATGCAAAATTGTTCTAGAAAACTGGAAACAAGGAAAGGAGTAGGAATGGATAGATACAGGCCCCCTGCCTTTTCCCTTTACAGACCTGCTAGCAAGAAACCGGTCAAAAGCACTTGATAACTTATTTCCCCTTCTTTGCCAGACTGACCCCAGTGTTAGAAGGAGGGCACTTTGGGCCAGCAATGGCAAAGCTAGTTGGCTGGGGAATCTGAAAAGAGAGGAGGAACTGGGGGATAATTTGATGACTTCTTTTAAAAAATGGTACCATTGTACCTCTAATTTTTGCTTTATGTTGTCTGTATTGTCTATTTACATTGTAAACTTTTGGGCAAAGACTACATCATACTGTGACCCAAAACAACAGGGCCCGCAATCTGGATTGTGGTCTGTGGGTACAACCTCAATATAAAAATGTTAAATAATAGTGGTCCCTTAAAGAAAGGGATTGCCTACTGGGAGGTGGATCCTTACCGCAGCCTTCACTGTATTTGGTGAATGCAATTGTGTGTGTCTCTTTATAAAAGAAAGATGTACCTAAAGCGGGGTAGGACTCGGTGAGGAGGGGAGGGGAAGAGAGGCTGCGTGGTCATGGGTCTCCCAGTCCCACTAATAGAAGCTTCCCACTCATCTTCGGCTTTTACTTGTTCATCTTTCACTAGAAAGAATGACTCCTAACTGTGTGAATTTTCCCTGGTGCAGGTTAATGTTATAGAATGTGTTGGCAATCGCTTACCACTAATAGATTTCCAATAAGTGAGCTTTGTTGCACCTCTGTCAATATGTATGGTACCTCTCCTGAACCAGGGTCTGTCATGAACATACAGCTAAGGGTAGCATAAAATCCCTCCTTTACCTGTAAAGGGTTAAGAAGCTCAAATAACCTGGTTGGCACCTGACCAAAAGGACCAATAAGGGGAGAAGATACTTTCAAATCTAAGGGGGAAGGTTTTTGCTTTGTGCTCTGTGTGGGTGCTCTCTCCAAGACAAAGAGAGAGACCAAACAAGTAATCCAGCTCCTACTGAAATGATACATCTAATATTATAGAAATAGTAAGTAATAGCAAGGAAATGCATTAGACTATCTTTTGTTTCAGCTTGTGAATTTTCCCTGTGCTAAAAGGGAGATTTATCCGTTTTTGTAACTTTGAAGTTTTACCTCGAGGGGAACTCTCTGTGTTTTAAATCTTATTACCCTGTAAAATTACCTTCCATCCTGATTTTACAGAGGTGCTTCTTTTATTTTTTTTTTTCCTTTATCATAAAGTTGTGTTTTTTAAGAATGGTTTTTAGTGTCCTAAAAACCCAAGGGTCTGGTCTGTGCTCACCTTGTTTACCTATCTGGTTGGTAGATTATTCTCAAGCCTCCCCAGGAAAGGGGGGGAAAGGGTCTTGGGGGGATATTTTGGGGAAATAGGAACTCCAAGTAGTCCTTTTCCTGAATCTTTGTCTAACTCACTTCGTGATGGCAGCCGTACTCATCCAAGGACAAGGAAAGATTTGTGCCTTGGGGAAGTTTTTAACCTAAGCTGGTAGAAATAAGCTTAGGGGTCTTTCATAGACTCATAGACTTTAAGGTCAGAAGGGACCATTATGATCATCTGGTCTGACCCCCTGCATGCTGCAGGCCACAAAACCGTCCCTACCCCTTCCCTTGACTCTGCTGTTGAAGTCCCCAAATCCTGTGTTTTAGTGACTTCAATTGGCAGAGAACCCTCCTGCTAGCGATCCCTGCCCCATGCTGCGGAGGAAGGCGAAAAACCTCCAGGGCCTCAGCCAATCTACCCTGGAGGAAAATTCCTTCCCGACCCCAAACATGGCGATCAGTAAGACCCCGAGCATGTAGGCAAGAGTCTCCAGCCTGACCCCTGTTAGCCATTATATTATTTACCTGCCATTGGTTGGTATTCCTTTGCTAATATGTTTTACTATTAAACCATTCCCTCCATAAATTTATCTAACTTAATCTTAAAACCAGACAGGTCCCTCGCCCCCACCGTTTCCCTCGGAAGGCCGTTCCAATATTTCACCCCTCTGACGGTCAGAAACCTTTGTCTAATTTCAAGCCTGAACTTCCCCACGGCCAGTTTATATCCATTCGTTCTCGAGTCCACATTAGTACTAAGCTGGAATAATTCCTCTCCCTCCCTTGTATTTATCCCTCTGATATATTTAAAGAGAGCAATCATATCCCCCCTCAGCCTTCGTTTTGTCAGACTAAACAACCCGAGCTCCTCTAGTCTCCTTTCATATGACAGGTTTTCCATTCCTCTGATCATCCTAGTGGCCCTTCTCTGCACCCGTTCCAGTTTGAGTTCATCTTTTTTAAACATGGGAGACCAGAACTGCACACAGTACTCCAAGTGAGGTCTCACCAGCGCCTTGTACAACGGAAGCAGCACCTTCTTATCCCTACTAGATATACCTCGCCTAATGCATCCCAAGACCGCATTGGCTTTTTTCACCGCCACGTCACATTGTCGACTCATAGTCATCCTGCGGTCTACAAGGACCCCTAGGTCCTTCTCCTCTTCCGTTACTTCTAACCAATGCATCCCCAGCTTGTAACTAAAATTGTTGTTAGTCATCCCTAAATGCATCACCTTACACTTTTCACTATTAAATTTCATCCTATTTCTGATACTCCAATTCACAAGCTCATTCAAGTCTCCCTGCAGAATATCCCTATCTTCCTCCGAATTGGCAACGCCTCCCACCTTCGTATCATCCGCAAACTTTATCAGTCCACTCCTGCAATCCGTTCCGAGGTCAGTTATAAATAGATTAAATAAAATGGGTCCCAAAACCGAACCCTGAGGAACTCCACTGGTAACCTCCCTCCAACCTGACAGTTCACCCTTCAATACGACCCGCTGCATTCTCCCCCTTAACCAATTCCTTATCCACCTCTGGATTTTCATATCGATTCCCATCTTTTCCAGTTTAACCAATAATTCCTCATGGGGTACAGTATCAAACGCTTTACTGAAATCCAGGTATATTAGGTCCACCGCATTTCCCTTATCTAATAAGTTTGTTACTTTCTCGAAGAAGGAGATCAGATTCGTTTGGCACGATCTGCCCTTCGTAAAACCATGTTGTAATTTATCGCAATTGCCATTAACCTCAAGGTCCTCAACTAGTTTCTGTTTCAAATTTTTCTCCAGCACCTTGCACACTACAGATGTTAAACTAACAGGCCTGTAGTTACCCGGATTACCTTTTTTCCCTTTCTTGAAAATAGGAACCACATTAGCTATTCTCCAGTCTAACGGGTCCCCACATCTGTACCCCAGAGTTCAAAGTGGGGAGGGAACCCTGACAGGGTCATTTTAGGGGAACCCAGAAGTCAATTCATGACTTACTTTATACAGTTATTGTGTTGGTTTCATGCTATATTTTGAGAATTCAGAGGGTGCATTCAAGAGGATGCCGTTATCCCCCAGAAGTTAAAGCAGCAACTTTTGCCAGAAGTGGATAATGAACCACTTTATTTAAGATTGATCTTTGCAGATCCTTAAAGATTCAGCTGAAATTAGACAGCCATGATCTCAGCACTTGGCTGGGCAAAGACATCTCAGTTATGTAGGTGTCCAGGTGGTTTTGCCAAAATATTTAATGAATAAAATGAGATGTTCCTTCATTTAAAAGATTTAGGATTCTCTGCCCTCACCCCCATTCTCCCTAAAAAACCCATTTTAGTCCTGAATTAAAAATGTATAGCATTTGATTAGTAGAGTTGATCCAAAGAACTTCTAGTCAAAAACTGGTACACTATTATTTATAGTCATGGAAAGAGAAAAACAGAAAGGTTAATGAATATATTCTTGCCATTAAAAATAAATAAATGAAATCACACACTATCTGTTTTTGAAAACTGACACATTGCTTTCTATTCCAATATACTTTCTGCTTGCCTTATAGCAGTGCAATAAGAAGAGATCACTTATTTATTCTCAGGACGCTGGAAAAATTAATAGCAACACACAAGCTCTCCGTGACATTGTTACGGAGTAGATGTAAACTGTTAAGAACTACACACAAGAAGCCATTTGCAGCACTCAACAAAAAACATGCGTTGGTCCTACAAAACCCAAATAAAAATGTGCCACATTCTTGAGCACCAGCAACTGGCACCTTATTAACTGTTTACATATGTATAGACACCTCTCTTTTACAGAGAATGCCTGTAACAGAAATTAGATGGCTGAATGCATTTCAGAATAGATCTCATCTCCAGTAACCCTCTGGAAAGGCCCAGTGCCTTGAACTGAAAGATGAGTAGAGTTCTTTCCACAGAGTAAAAAAAAATGAAGGACTTTAGCTTGTCCATTCTTCCAACTATCCAGAGATAACAGATCTGCTGTGGTTCTTCTACCCAAACATTAGCAGTAAGTACACTGGTTAGCAGTCATTCTCAGTTCATGCATTTATGGCCTGCAGATGCTCTAATTTCTTAATATTCTACAGTACATCCCATTGCTGCTTAGAGCTGTAACAGTATGGTCATAACTTTCTCCTGCTACCTAAACCTGACATTTCTTAAAGTTAAGCTAACTCTGACCCCCAAATAAGGTTCCTTACAGGGCATGTGGAACAATGAAAGTTTCCTATGTATATGTGGAAGCTGCATACACTTTGTATGTACTTTATATTGCTATCTTCGTGCATGGTCACAGTGTTGTGGTTCGCAGTGTGTGTGTGCGTGTGTGAGAAATGAGGGAGAAGAGAAGGGAGGAGCCGCAATTCTCCTTCCTCTGTAAATAGGCAGGGAATGGGAGGGGCCTTGGCTTGCCTTTTTCATCCTGCCACCCCCTCTCCAAATGCCCCAGACAGCCCAGTTGAGCCCGCAGAGAGAAGAAAGTAATCTTCTACTGGTATAGACCTGAAACGAGGGTGGGGGAATCCAGAGAGAAAGAGAGGTGGCTAAGTCACAATTCCTTCCCCAGTTTTCTCCTGGGGCCACATATCTATGTGCTGCTGCTGATTATGGGCCAAAGTAAACTCTCAGTCTCGCCCTTGTCTTTCTGTCTTAAAGTGCATTTTCATCTTTCTGCCTAAAATTTCAGCTTTTCATTTTTCTGTCTGACATTTAAACCTTGCCTAAATAAATTATTTCAAGCTTCCTCATGCTAAGGTATGTTTATCCACAACTTAAAATAAGAGAGAACATAATGTGTACTAATAGTGGTATGCATGCCAATGGACAAATGGTATTTTAAAAAAAAGAACATTAGTTACAGGGGCAAACTGGGAAGAAGCAGTTTTATTAACAATCAGTTTACTTTACATAATATTATCATAGTCCCTTGTATTGTGTGATTCCCCAGAATTGGCCACAGAACCCACCCCTAGCTGCAGAACTGTGTTGCAGAATCTAAAACTTTCACTTTCAAAAAACCACATACATAACCCTTATGGTTGAAAAGAAACCATAGGCTCACATTTTCAAGGTTAAATCAAAGCTGCAGTGTCTTCCTGAGTCTGCAGATGTCTGAAAGCATACCTCTAGGAAGTAGGAACTGCTCCGGTGGACTGCTAAATAATCATCTTTAGGTTTCACATGTAAACTATCAAGATTATTTCTTCACTGTTTATCATTTTTAATCAGACACGTACAGCTAATGTGTTTAACCCCTCAATCCCAGGTAGCTTCCTTCTCCTCCCACGGTATATAGAGCTCCAGTCGCCCACTACCAAGTCGCCATAATTTCCACTATTGTCCCTGGCAACTTCTATAATGTGGCTATGCTTAGTACAACAATCTTTGGAATACTGAAAAAATGTGAGAACCACAAAAGATAACTTTAATATCAAATAAATAACAGGTTGCCCCTGGGGGCTGATTATAGTCTTTATTTTCATATTTAATGTATTCAAAAACTCCATTGTTTAAATGTAAATGAAACTGCTTCCATATGATCTGCCTCCCACAGAATCTAGGACTCTGGAATACATGGTGCCTTGATTACTTTATACATTCCATTGCTATTAAAGGAATCAGATAAACTGTCTCCCTCCCAACCCATTTTCCACTTCCGCCTGATCCTGGAATGAGGTTATAAGCCTGTTTTTAATGACATCACACCAAGCCTCCATAGTTTTGAGTGCACCATCAATGTGACGCACTGCAGCATGAGGAAGGAGGCAAGAAGCTGTATGAGACAGCAGTTGTTTAAATGCAAACATACTTGACAACAAGTAAAATGGCAAGGAAGAAAAAGGTAAAATGAATTGCGTTCAAGTCAGAGATTTTTAAGAGGCTTCCTGGGAGTAACAACTACACCTTAAAGGGACACTCCACTACTTTTTCCATTGTTTTGTAATAGGCTCCTACAGGATCTATGTATTTTGCCTTGTTTTTATTCCTATACTCTCCATGATCTGAGTTCCTCACTTTATCACTTACTGACATTTTTAGGAAGCATCCTAAGTCAAATACACAGAAATCTGTGAATCATCTTTACGAAGGCATGGGGCCAGATTCTCAACTGGCATAAAATCAGCATAGAACTACTGAAGTCAATGGAGCTACACTGATTTACACGAGCTGAGAACCTGCTTCCTGATTGCCACCTTCAGGGCCAGCCCCCATTTTGCTACCTCTGGGTCAATAAATACTTGTATACTAGTACACCTCTATCCAGAGAAAAATAGAATGAAGAATTTTGTCTTACACCCACCAGCATATGGAGGTAGGGCCAGGACAACGTAACCCTAACACCTTCATTACTAACTCCACTTAATGCAAAACAAAAAAATCTTACATGGGTACTACTGGACTCCAAGGGGAATATTTTCAAAGGCGCCTACTAACTTTGAAAGCCAGTGGGACTTACCCTAAGTACTTATATGGCCTATATCACTAAAGGATCCAAGTGCCTCAAAAACAATAAAATTTCTTCTCACTACACCCCTCTAGTTAAGATGTCATCCCCATTTTTATTTACAGAGAAAATAAGTGACTTGTCCCAGGTTACATTCTTCAACCAAGGAAAAAATGACTATGTCAAATATTAAAAATGTCAACACTTCCAGTAGCTCTACCTCACAGGATCAGGTGACAAAATTACTTCCCCATAACATGTAGGCTGCAATCTTACCCCTGAAGATCTAAATTTCTCCCTCACAGTTCTTCAAAACCAAACTGTATTCTTCAGGTCCAGGTACAGTTAACCTACCCCAATATATTTTAGAAACATAACCTTAGTGATCACTCTCTTAAAAGAGGCCATTATGACAACAGGAGTGAGCATGACTTCTCCCACTCTTGAGGCCTTGATTCAGAAAGTTACTAATTTAGTACATGCGTAACTCTAAGCATTCTTTAAGCTCTCCAGTGGGGCTACTTGCATGTTTAAAGTTAGGCACGCACAAAGTACCTTTCTAAATTAGGATCTAAATGACTAGAAATGGGAGGTTTCAATAGTTGTGGAGAATCAACAGGAACCGTTACAGAAACAACAACAACAACAACTTGGAGTTATTTTTCTCCTAGTAGTTTCTACAAAGTATTATTCCATCATCCATAAATCTTATCTACCAAGACACATCCTCTCTCTTCCCAGGCATCCATACCTCTACTTACCTTTTCTCCCGTCCTCTCTTCCTTAACTTTAATGTACCCACTACCAGTAAGTCACCATAGCAAACACCAAAGGCCAAGGTCAGCCCTGGTAAACATGGACATAACTCCACTGAAGTCAGTGAGGTTGCCCTCACTTTCATCAGGCTGAATTTAGTCCATAGAGCCAACAGTAGACTAAAATACACACACTTTACCCAGTGTGTTCGTTACATTTATACTTTGCTTACATACATGACACCCTTTATCCTTCCAGAGCCCTCACAATGAATTTGTTTGCAGCTAACTGTAGTTACTCCAATAGGTCTCATTTTCATCCCCTAAAACAAAGCTTTTTTTGGTTATTTCCAAGAAGGCCTTTACATCACAGTGATCATCGACAAAGCACCAAGGGTTGAACATTACTCTTTCAGTTGACCGGAAATGCGTATGTGGGGGGAAGGCTGGTACATTTCTGAGAAGCAAACGTAGGTAACTGAGCACTTGCCTGCAAGAGGAGTGACAACTCAAGCTCAAGAGTCCCAACTCACTAGCCCATGGAGCCAGCCCACTTTTAAAAAGCATTGTTTATGCTCCAGTTTTTTGTCACATCCCCTAGAAATTTCTTACTGAACTATTTTTAATTTGGTACACATATACGCAGGCTTCTGCAGGAATACTTAACGGGGCTGCCCTTTCTTCATTGTTTTCATTACAGTATGTGTGTAGTACCAGGCTGTACTCAATGCTTTATATCAAACACACACACCACCACCCAAAAAAGTCAAATAACCTTTGTCCCAAAATATCTACACTCAGAGAATAAACACAGATCACACAATAGAGTGGCTACTGACATTATGAGCTGTACACTTCATGGATCAGGCATTTAGGGAGGAGGAGGGTGGCTGGGTTACATTAATCAAAGCAGCCATTTGAAATATAAGACTTAAAATCACAAGTTGGAGGAGAAGACAAATGGAACATAAGAACAGCCATAATGGGTCAGACCAATGGTCCATCTAGCCCAGTATCCTGTCTTCCGAGAGCAGCTGGTGCCAGTTGCTTCAGAGGGAATGAACAGAACAGGGCAATTATTGAGTGATCCATTCTCTGTCATTGAGTCTCAGCTTCTGGCAGAGGGAACCACAGAGCATAGGGTGGCATCCCTAACCATCTTGGCTAATAGCCTCTGATGGGACCTATCCTCCATGAACTTATCTAATTCTTTTTTTAACTCCATTATACTTTTGGACTTTACAACATCCCGTGGCAATGAATTCCACAGGACTTCCTTATGGCTGTTTTAAACCTGCTGCCTATTAGTTTCATGGGGTGACCCCTGGTTCTTGTGTTGTGTGAAGGGGTAAATAACACTTCCTTATTTACTTTCTCTACACCAGTCATGATTGTATAGACCTCTATCAGATCCTTACTTACATCTCTTTTCTAAGATGAACAGTCCCAGTCTTTTTAATTCCACCTTGTATGGAAGCTGTTCCATACCCTCACCATTTTTGTTGTCCCTTTTTGTATCTTTTCCAATGGGAAGGAAAAAAAGGTTGGGCTGAGCACAGAGAGGGGAAGAAGAAAACTAGTGCAGAGATGGGAGTGCTCTGTAAAGGGAGAAGCAGTCTGAATTATAGTTAGTCCTGCCTTGGGTGCAGGGAAGTGGACCAGATGACCTCTCAAGGCCCCTTCCAGTCCTATGATTCTATAATTTACACAGAAGGTGACAAGTAGCCAGGTTACTTCCATATGTACACAACAGAATCATGACACCAGCAGGAATGCACACAGACAATGAATGGAGTGAACAGTGATTGAATGTAACTGCTTCTACCAAGTGAAAGGGACAGAATGAAGCAGCAGGGTAAGGCAAACAATGGGTCAAACTCCTAGCTCAGTTACATCACTGTAAATCTGGAGTAAGCAAAATTTGGCCTCCTATATTTTGATGTACCCACATCAAGATTACAGCAGTTTATTTTTCTAAAACATCTACAAGATGTAATCAATAATACTTTATACTGATCAAAAATACAAGGCATAAGGATGAATTTTCAGTAGGTATTTAAGATCTCACATAACTAGACATTTTTAGACAGAGAAAAATGTGTATCTCAACAGTGCCTTTTAACTTGGAGTATCTTTGTACAGGAACGAAACTCAAGAGGACTTGGTTAATATTAACCAAGACCCCTTATCCAGCAAGCACGCACATGATAATTTTATGCACAAGACTGGTCCCACTGAGCTCAGTGGAACTACTCATATATGTAAAGTTACACATGTGCATAAGTGTCTGCAAGATTGGGGCTCAAGTTTGCCTCTGAAAAAATAGGTTTTAAACAATTTTTTCAAAGCTAGCCATCAGGAGCCCAGTTCTGCAGAATGCTGAGAGCCTCAGTCACGGATATCTGTGAAAGCTGAGAGTATTCAACACTGTACAGAATTGGACCCAAAGAAAAAAAAATATCTGCTTTCATAGACAGTCAAAATAGAGACAGGGAAAAGGAAAATACAGCAGGTTAAATTCTATTCTCAGTTACATGTGTACAAGAAAGCATCATCTGATCAAGCAAGGACTCATCAGAGAGTTATTCTGTCCACCAGTTCCCACACCAACAAATCTCCCCCAAAAAGTTGTCTGAAATATTGTATTACAGTAAAGCAATGATAGCTGGATAATGACAAAAGTAAGAGCTGTGAACAGGATTACTGAATAATTTTAAATTTATCATATCATTTTGTGTTCCATTATTACAAGAGCGCAAAATCCATTTTAACTTGCTCTTTTGTAGCTAAAGCCCTCCATCTTTGCACATTCTCCACCAGCTTTCAAAGGAACATAGAAAAGAGGGGCAAACAAGGTCTTCTGGATCATTACATTTGTCCTAATACAATATACAGTCACCACCACAGGCTTTCAATTTGTGACCCAAGATCCTCTTAGCCATTTAAATGACACCAAAATCAGCAAGATGCAGTCAAAGGTGCTGCTAGCAATGTGAAATGGAGACGCGCACTGACTGACCAGTTGCACATACCATGGTATACCCATAGGGCTCAATTCTGAGGTTAGTTACTTTGTGGGACTCCATTGACCTCACTGGACTTACTCCTGATTCAGACTGATGTAAGCAAGATCAAAATCAGACCTGTTTGGTCTCCACACTTCATTACTAAGGATCTGATGCTGGAAGGTACAAAATACCCTTTACTCCCACTCAAGTCAATACAATGTGCTGAATGTCCAAAACTTGCAATGTCAGGATCTATTTTAGGAGGAGCAGTTAGAGAGAGTTCTAGCAAGGCCTTCATAAAATGCTTTGTGAAAGACTAAAAAAAAGTCACCCTAAAGAACTTTGAAATTGTATGCCACGGCCTACATGCTGTCCACCAGCCTGCTCCGTGTATACGGAGCACACATGGGAGAAGAACAAAGCTCCACAAGCAAGAATTTCATTTGGCCAAAGAACTGACACACACTGCAGCAGTTTGGAATTAATCTGTGTTAGCTAGATGTTTTTAAACCATCATAGGCCCTCAAAGTAAGGATAATTGTTTATTAGCATATCATGTCCCTAATTTACCAAATAGCTCACAGAATTAAGATGGCCAAACTAGAACAAGTCTCTCTATGGTCCACGTCTGTGCCACTGGAAGAAGACCCCACAGTCGAGCTGTATTTGCATTCTGCATGGATGCTGGATTTGGTAGTGTCCAAAAATGTGAGCTTTTATTATTATTTTTTATCTGTTTATTAGTAAACCAGACCCTATGATTTAAACAATCACCCTACACGTAGGTTGTAGAACTAAATCTCAGGAGTTACATGGCTTTTTCAAACTTCTGGGCAAATATTATACCCCCTCACCAATCTAATAAACATGTTCTCTCTACAGAGGTAGAAAACCTACCATAAGCAAACACAGCATGTAAATCATCATTTCAGATTAATCCAAAAATAACTGTACATCTGATGTCAAAAAAAAGATCACATCCACCATTTTGCACAAACTATGCTCACTACAGTATTGTGGTACATTGAACACTCTTAATGGTTTCTACAGTTACGTATTATACAGACAATATAATTAGCAAGCAGCATTCTTTTCTGTGAAATACAAAGGAGAAAATAAAATAAAAATCACTACATGTTCATAAAAATACACTTGATCTCATTAACTAAAACTAGATTTTAAACTAAATTCCATAATTTGCAATGCCATAGTCTCCATAAACCTGGATCATATAGGCACAGCATAGGTTCACATCCAGTTTGATTTGCAAAATACCTTGTGTGTTTTCCTACAAAATATTTATTATTTGCTCTCTTAATACAAGCAGATCAGTGCTTTGCTAAATATTTTTTTCACTTTCATTTTATTTCTTATTCAGTGTACTTCCAAACCAAGAAAAATATCTGTATAAAGTTAAATGTCATTTTCTGTTCCCCATTACATAACCAGAGATCTTGTAGGAAGTACTATTGTGGAGTTTTAAAAAAATTACCACATACACACCACTGCATTACAATAATGGTCACTCTGTTTCCACACACACCACTGGTACCCCCAGTTAAATGAAAATTATATGTAACCTATAGACCAACTTTCAGGTCAATGCTGAATATCCTTTCTGTGTCTGACATCATCTATACCTGGCAAAGAGGTAAGCTTTTCTCGGTTAGTGACAATAAAACCACAGTTTTTCCTACTGATTGCAAAAACACTGTATGCTATCATGCAAATAAAGTCATTCACAGAGATAAAAATGTTCCTCAGGTGACTGGATTTGTTTTAATAGACAAATGGTTTTAGGAAATGATGGACATGGATTTTATTTTATTGTGGGAGAGACAATAACAGCCACGTAAACCCTAAACAGTCTCTTTCGAGATAAATGGTGCATCACTATGACTTCTTCTTTCTAACGAAGCTAAAAGAGCACGCCAGGAACCAGATTTGAGATATTTCACTTCAAAAAACACAACCCAATGCAAAAATATCCTTGGTGGAGATTGAATTTCATGATTTTTGATTACTTTTGTGACATTGTGATCCTTATCATTCTTTATAAAAAGGACCATTGACTCCATATTGGAGAACACACTCATTCCATCCCTATCAGCTCTATGCTCAGGTTTGCACCTGCTAAGACAAAAGCACCATATTTCTGAATTCTAACATGGTAAGAAATAAATTTACATTTTCACCTTACTCCACCATACACACCATCATCTCCCACCTTCATCTTCAAAGCCATTATAAACAGCTTTAAACATTGCTTTTAACCCAGCTGGTATTTTTTCCTCTCTTCTGCATTATAGCCACAACCCCTGAAACACTGTAGCTTGGCTTGGCTCATCTGGGCCCACTTAGTCAAAATAAACACAAAGGAAAGGAACTACTGGGCTGACTGAAACAAACAAACAAAAAAATCGGCTGCAGAACTCCCTAATACTTGTGTGCATGGCTGATTTTACACCAGCTCAGCTTCTACATTGATATTATCTTGTCAAAAAGTGCAGAACAGCTTTCATCACAAATACTTAGAGCTCGAAAATTACAGCAAAGCACCAAAGCTGTTGAAAAACCAACTTTAGCTGGATGCGAAGCGTGCTCTGCAAGTGCAGCATTTGAAGCCTCAACATGACGCAACTGAAATCATATCAGGGATGGGGGCTTATGAACTAAAATGGAACACCCCCTCCCCCCCAAAAAACGCATACACACCCCACCTCAGAAATACACCACTCATTTCTCAAGCTCAGAGCACCTTGTAAACAGAGATTTACACAAGCTGCAAATCGATGATACAGTGTGAATATACCAATGCAATTGACAAACAGCAAGTGGTGGAGGGAATCTGGATTGATCAGCAAACCTGCAATTCCTCCTCAACAATCAATCAATAGCCCCTTCTCTCTCCTTCCTGTCCCCCTTAACCCCTTCACGCTCCAAAGTTCAGTGTTGTCACAATCACAGCAGACCTGCTCTTTTAATGCCCTTATTGGAAACAATCTGGCCTGATTATTAAAGTCACCTCTATAGCTCTCTTTACTCAGGGAGATAAGCCAGGTTGATGCATTCCTGTGCTGGGATCCCCCTGCACTCCCAATTGCCTCCCCTCCACTTGCAGGCTCCCTCCTCCCTACCTTGCTCCTCGCTGCCCCCAAAGCAGGCTCTGGGTTCCTCCTGGGGGAGCCCGGATCCTCTACCCTCCAGGGTTTTGCGTTTCTTCGACATCTGGCCGGTGTTTGGGAGTTGGGTTTCTCCTCTCTCTCTCCGGGGAGATGAGTGTATGTGGAGGGAGAGAGAGAGAGACACACACAGAGGGGGAGAGGGAGAGAGATTGAAAGAAATCGCTGCTTAAAGAGAGGGGAAGAGACTTTGGAGTGGCTGGAGAGCAAGTAGGAGGCAGGGACTAAGTGGAGAAATCCTACAAATCACAATCCCATCAATTCAGCCCCACGTCTAAGGGGGTTGCCCCCCCCCCTTTCCTATCCAACTGGGGGAGAGAGGCAGCATTAAAGGGGGAGGCAATGGGCACCTCTGCAGATTTTACACATATTGGTGGCCAGTTGGAGGGGTTGATTTATATTTATTTGTACTGGGATCCCTTCAGGTTAAAAACTGGTTCAATGGACTGAGGGAAACGAAGGGGCTGGATGCGGGGGACAGAGACAGAGGAGGACAAACGACAGGCGCTACCAGGTGTAGGAGGGCAGAGTCCCCTGCAGGGGTCATGTGTTCTGTAGCTGGGGATCCTGAATTCCCTGCGGGGGTGGAGAAGGGCTGTTCTCCCCTAGGTGGGTGGAAGGGTCTCCCCGACCCAAACTCTGAGTGTGTGTCGGTGGGGGGGAGCACGGGCTGTGGCTGCCCAGGCAGGCACCTGCGGGATTAGAGGCATTGCTGCTGAGCTTCGCAGCTGGCTGGGAATATTCACGAGTAACTCGCACCTTGCAAACTCCGCCGTGAAGTCAGTGGCCGGCCCCCGCACGCTCACTCTCCCCCCGGTAACCCTTTCAGTCCTGGATGTAAAAAGTGCCGCTCTCCCCCTGTCTTCACCACATCCCCCGCTCCACCTGGCCCACTTTCCAGCCAAATACCGAGGCTCGGGGCTGATGCTCCATGGAGGGAGAGAGCAACTTACCCTCAGAACTAGACACCAGCTCATCTCTGCCTTCCCCTTCAGGTCAACTTTAAAGAGCAGCTCCTCGCTCGCGCTTCGGTCCGGCAGACAGAGACAAGGGGGCCGGAGGGGCTCAATTAGTGACAGCAGCTGCACAGTGGGTGAAGTTCGGGGAGCTCTTCGGGCACGAGCCCAGCTCTTCTGTGCTCTCAGCAGCAGGGCTCCTTCCTGGGCGCTGGAGAACAAGGTGTTCAACAAGTCTTCCTCGCTAACAAACACGAAGAGCACAGGCTGAGTGATGATCCCTTCCCGTCAGGTGGCATTTAAGAAAACGATGCAGCGAGCTACTCAGCTGATCAGGACATTTTTGTGGAGCTTGCAGTGGCAGCAGGTTTTCCTAGGTCTCTCTCTCTCTCTCTCCATATATAGACACACATATATAGTGTGTGTGTGTTTGTATTATACCTATATATGTGTGTATATGTATAATAGAAACGTTTGGTTCTTAGGATCTCAGAAAATCCTGTCTGCCGGCTGCCTGGAAGTTAAAGAGTTGTTCTTAAGCAAAAGGGGCTGATGCTTGGACACATCTCACGTCCAACAGGAGGCAATGACGTCTGTAGCTTCATTGCTATAACAGCACCAAGGCTGCAATTGCCATTCATTGAAATGATAAGGGGCGCTCAGACGTAAGCAGCCTGGACCTTTTGCAAGAGACTGAAGATGATTCCCCCCTCCAAAAAAAAACCCCCACCAAAAATAAATAATAACAATAAACAGCAAGAGAAGGGGTTCAGAGGGGAATGTCAGCGCTGCGATCAGAAGCTTGTTTCTCAGCTCCAGAAACATTTTGTAACTGACTAGACTTTGGGAGATTTTTACATATGGGGGGAGGGGTTAATTGTTCATCTCTCCCCAGGCAGAGGTTGATTGAGGCTGGGGAAAGTGCTCTCCCTCCCATCTCTCCCCAGTGCGTTCTAGATCGGGTACATGCTAAAGTGTTTGGGGTGTATGGCTAAACCTGAAGGAGCAATTTTATTGTATTGTATTGCTGTACACACAGCAACGATCTTTTTCTGCAGCCGTGGAAAGGAAGGTGCTTTAAAAAAAAAAAAAAAGAGGATGCGAAGCAAGCGGTTCATTTCCGTGTGGGCTCACTGAATTGTCATCGTTCTGGCCGCATATAGAGTCTGTTTCCTTACTGTGTGCCAAGCTTTGCTAAACTGAGGTGTGTGGGGGCGGAGGGGGGGCACAGTATATAAATACCTAATATTCCCATCCTCACAGTCACTGTTTGGAGATGCAAAATTATCAGGAGGGGGAAATAAGCAGGATCCTCCCCCTTCCCCCCGTGATCTAGTGTCCTAGAAATGACAGCTCGGGTGTTAAATAACCAAAGAAACTGCCTGCCAACAACACACTGCTCCAGGATAGGACCAAGTATATTAGCATCAGCGTTGAGCAGCACTCTCATTGCATGCAGCAGAATCAAAACACACGCATAGGCAGAGTTGCAAAGTAAGGTAGTGGGTGCGGGGATCAGCCTTGCATCTCTGGACACCGCAACCTGCACTCCTTTCCCCCCTTGAAAACGCGCGCGAGATCACAGCTTAGGGCTTGATCCAGCCCCATTGAATCCAATGGGAGTTTTGCCATTAATGTCAATGAGAGCAGGATCATAGAATCTTAGAGCCATAGTATTAGAAGGGACCACAAGGGTCATCTAGTCTAACCCCCAGCCAAGATGCAGGATTTGTTGTGTCTAATCCATCTCAACAGGGCCCTGTTCCCTACTGGACAGTCCATACTTTAGTGCTGCTCAAGTAGCACTGTGTTCACTAGAGGCCCCAGAGGGAGCTGGCAGGGCTGATGCCAAAAAGGGAGGGGAGCAAAGCGCTCAGTGAAGAAACTTGCACAGCTTCCCCTCACATTTGCCTTTCATTTCAAAAACACAAGGAGAGAGAATGAAAGGGAGAAGACACAGACATGCATCTGAAGAAATCAGGGGTTTTACCCATGAAAGCTTATGCCCAAATAAATCTGTTAGTCTTTAAGGTGCCACCAGACTCCTCGTTGTTTTTGTGGATATAGATTAACACATGTCCCCCTCTGATACTAGACATGGCCTAGTGACCTGAGTGTGAGCTGGGATCTAGGTGACCTGAGCTCTATTCCTAGCTATGCCAGTGCCTTGTTGCATGTCCTTAAGTCAGTTTCTCATTGCTCTGTGTCTCTTTCTCCATCTGTAAAAGGACACTTTATCACCCCACCTCTGACGAGTGCATTCAGCCCCACTGCTGAAAGGTGCTAGGTATTCTACATATTCTTACACCAAATTAAGCTATTGGGGCATTGTGCCCTGCCCTCGGCAGTGGTTTGGTGCCACCCACTATCCCTGTTTTCACACTACAAACAGTCACTGAACTATACGAAAAGGAAGTCATGTCGCCGAATAAAATGTCACCTACCGCTGTTGTGGTCTTTCCTTATGAATAATAGATCCCTCCACCCAACCTAAATAAAGAAATTGGCTTGGACTGCTATTGCAGACAGCTCATCAATACCACACATACACACCAATATCTGGCCCAGGGATGCTTTGTATTTACAAGCCAGCCTGGGGTAGTCAGAATAACTGAGGTTGTGATATGGAACCCTGGGAGAGAAAGCTGTCCATTTCCCCATGCAATAATAATAACCTTTTAGAACAGGCCCAGTTTTGAGGTAAGTCACAGCTATTGCTTTCTCCCATCTCTCTCTTCATTCTCACCTCTAAGCTACTATCAAATGCTTCTACACATCTCCACATCTTGAACATGGTTTGTCTAAACTAGAGTTTAGATGGGCAAAATTACCGAAACAGGGCCCAATTTGCCAATCCATTACATCAATTTTATGTTGGTGTAATTTTACACTAGTGACTTCGATGGAGTTACACCACAGTAAAAGTGATGTAACAGAGTGGTGAATCTGGCCCCCTACTAGCTGCAAGATGTTGAGTTCTTATTAACTTCTCGCTCTTTTCGAAGTCACTTGATGGGGAAAAAGAGAAGGCAATAATCATGAATGATGGGGATGTAGATGGTGCTTGAACAATCATGTGCCAGAACTAATTTTATGGCTGGCATGGCCCACTATTTATTACACTGGCTACAAATGGCCTTTAATGTCTCTGTCAAGATAAAGTGGACAGTCTTCTATGTGAATCTTTTGAGGGATTTGGCCACCAAGTGAATGTGGAGGCTTTTCAAATGAACAGGCAATAAGTATCTTCTTTGTTATATCTATGTAACCCTTCTGCCAGGTGAAGCCAGCAGCAATCAGGGCCAGGTTCAATATCTAGGGGTTCCTTTTCAACCATACAACACAGAACTGGCTCGAGCCCCCACCCAGTAACACCACCCTGGGTGCCTTTGAGAGGCAATACTTGCAACCACAGAGTCTGAGTGTAGAAAAGAAACTTTTAATGAAAGGAGGGAAATCACCCAACATTTATTAGAGAAAATGCCACAAACCGGATTCATAATCATAAAACTGGAAGCAGGACACCCACCCCAGAATGCGTGGGGCAGTGCCTTCTGCCTCATGTTCTTGAGTTCCACAACCAAAAGTTCCTTTACTGTGTCCCTCTCTGCTCCCTCACCCACACCTCACTCTCAGTGGTTGTCCTTGGCCAGTGAGGACCCAGGGTTCAGAGATGCATCTGTGTGAGTTCACCTCCCACCAGGGAAGAAGGCACCTTGCTTGCTCTGCCATCTGAGCACTTGCTCTGGCTGGCCGCCCCACCAGCCGCAGTTCCTCACCACTGTCCGTCCCGCCAGCCACTCCTTCTGCTCCTGCCAGCCGACTGCTTGCTGCTCCCACCAGCTGACTGTCAGTCACCTTCTGCTGCCACCTGCCTGTCTGCTGTGACCTCTGCAAGTCAGTCTTTTAGTGACTTTCAGCTTTTAGCAGGCTGGGCAGAAATGCTGTCCCAACACAAGTGATTTCAGTTCTCATTTAAGTACTTAAAATAACAAAGGCTCCTAATGGAGCCTATTTAGCTCTACCTTTGAACAGTGGGGAACAGGTTAAACCAGACCAGGGACACTTAGGGACAGTCCTCACCTCCTGGCTAGGACACCTGTCCCCACCCCTCTTACTTTCACAGGGGTCTGGCATTCAAGCCCCTGGCTTAACGAGGTCCTTTCAGCTGAGGGTGACCCGCTCATTTGGGACAGGTTAAGCACAGTTCTGCTCCCCTTTATTCATACAATAAAGACAACAACATTTCACTACCCCTGCATTCAGTACTAAAATGACTGTTGGGTTACAAATCAAAGTTGATCACTTTGAGCAACACAACTCTATCTGCTGGCCATCTTGGCAGAGTAGGTGTGTTCATGTAAATACAGTTTGCTCCTGAAGTCTCTCCTCCTCCCCAAGTAGCTGTCAGGGGAGAGTTCATTCAGACCCTACTTACCCCAATTTTATCAGGTGTCTCAATTTGGGGGGGGGGTTCAGAGTCCCCTTTTTGAGGGCCCAGCAATACCATCCTCTTTTTGATATAAATGTCCTAGAGGATTTAATAAAGATAAAACTGGAGTAAGAGATCCTGCCTGGAGGGTTTTTTTTAATCACCCTACAATATTCTGTAGCAGGGATATAATTTTCCATTAAATTGTATATCATAATCTTCCCCTTCCAAATATATGTTTGTTTTTTTCTGTAACATGTTGTAGGACTTTTGTCCATGATTTAGGAAGTTACAGCCTGGGTCTGGCTTTTCAGAAGGGCTGCTACTAATACTATAATCATGCTGCCAGGTTTTGTTCTTTATTATAGAATCACAGAAATCAGACATGGAAATATGGATTAGGACATGTATTGTGATACTGGCAAGGGATAAATAGGATTGTTCCATAAAATATATTCTCTGAGGCTTTGTCCAGTCAAACATTAATTAATTCCACCTCCCTCAGAAGTTTATTCCACTATTAGATCGCACCAGTGGGAAGTTTTTCTTACTGTTTATTCTAAATATTCCTCTGCTTAATTTCTTCCCACCACTTCCTACACACTTTGGACCATTTTAAGCAACTTCTCTTGATATTTCTCTAAGATATTTGACTTGTGCAATAGAAGAGGAGGAGAAAGAAAATGGGATAGACAGCCCGATGCCATTAGTGGTAGAGTTCCAGATCAAGACTGGTTTTCTAAGATAATAGTGCTGACTTAATGCTTGTTCTTTGAGAGGTGCTCTCAGAGGAGTTGAGGAAGGGGGAAATTAGGTCAGATCGCATGTCACACAAAGGTTGGAGGTAATTTTCCAGTGAAGAAAAGTGGGGTGAGGTTGCTTTGGGGACGGGAATGTAGCCAGCTTGGCTTGTCAATGGCAGTATTTGCATTTTCTTGCAAATAAAAAACATAGTACTCACTACTTCCCCTTTAAAATAAAATTTGCCTTTTTTCTGTGCATGGTAGCATGTAACTCAGACAGGCCATTAGGAGTAAAAAATGCAGTGTACCAAGGTCTTGTGCTAAGTTAGTTTTCTTATTTCCTGATCTATATTAACCAACTCTTTTATAAAGTTATTTGTTGAATGTTGTTCATTTTTCAAAGGTTTCAATCAATTCTTTTACTGAGAATTCCAAGTGTTGTTTTCATATCTTTTGATGGAGGTCAAGGATATCAGTGGGAATGATTCTGTTAAAATCTCTTCAAATCAATAAGGAATTCAAACTCTGTGGGCCTAAGTCTGAAGTCTTTCCATTAGCTTCAATGGTTTGCCTGAATAAAGACTGAGAGCCTGGGCCAAAGTCCATTACAGTCAATGAGAGTCTTTATATTGACTTCAGGGGTCTTTGAAGCAGGCTCCAAAAGTAAGGATTTCAGGATTAGGCCCTGCACCATGGAAGTAAAGGCTCTGCTAAATTGATTCCCCATACGAGATCGACTTATACTGCTTTCAGCCTGGTGCATTTAGACTGAATATTTGCCACATCTGAGACAGTACTGAAATCACCAGATGAAAGACCTTCAATAAAAATAGCTCAGTTTGCAAACACTTTACTTTTTACTTTATTTTTAATCAAAGGAGGTGTTACCAGCTGAATCCGTCAATTGTGCTTACAAAGGGGCGTTCATGTTTTTTACTGACTAGGTGGAATGACTGCAGCTTATTTTAAAGGGTATAAAATTAAAAATCCAGAGAAGAGAGAAACAGCAGTGGTAGGCAAACCCTGTTCTCCACTTTATACAGTACACAGATATACAAGATTCAGTTCAACTCCAGTGCAGACAGAGCAAACAACCAAATTCAAGAGTCATAAAACCAAAAGAAGAAAAATATTTTGTTAAACTTCTTTTCTTCTTTACTTTTCCCTCAGAAAGCTTACCTTACTCAATCGAATCACTAGAGCGCTACACTCCCTTCCCTTTCAAATAAAAATCTGCAGCATCACGTGTGCACGGTACTTTTCAGACCTAAATTATGATTCTAACCCTGCAAAAAAAAAAAACACAAAAAACTTATGGAACATACGAAGTGCTTCCTCGAAAAGGAATAAGGTAAGGAATAGATATGAGAAGCCTCTAAAATACATGAAGTTATATTTTATATTTTAAGGGATCCTGCATAAGCCTGTGTGCTCTGGTTGTTTTGCGGAGGGGATGGCTGATAGCACTAAAGGCAGCAGCTGTCCCAGAGATACTGAAGTATGGCAGTGGCTATTGCAGCTGGAAAACACAGAGAGGTTTTCTCATGCATAATGACTCCAGAGACAAGGAAGTGCTATATGTTAAGGTAAACTCTTTCAGTAGCCCAGATCAGCCAAACTCTCCCCTCAAGTAGTAAAATCCCTTTAAATAGCCAACGATTAGCCAAACTGGTAAAGTTATACTTACCATACATTTCTGATATATGACCTAACACCATGTAACAGTCACCATGGCATGCGAGTCAATTCTGTTTCAGGCATCCAGTGACATATTAGTTTTCTCAAGCAGATGAACGTTATTTCTTGATAAGTCTTCGTGAGGTCACTTGTAATATATTGCTCTGGATATTGTATCAGTATGGTCTAATCTTTGCAAAACCCTTCTCCAAAACTGATAGCAAAACATTCACCTTTAGTGGTGAATATACTCTTTCATACTTGACAGAATAATCCTTAGCATTTATATCACATTTTTTAATCTTCAAAGAGATTTGCAAATGCTAACTATTTATCCGTCCAACACCCAGGGAAGCAGGTAAATTTTATTATCCTTATTTTATAGAATAGGGAACAGAAGAAGAGAAAGACCCATTCTGCCACCCTTATTCATACTGAGTAGGAGTAGTGCTTTAATCCATAAGTAGTTCCATTATGGAGTAAGATCCATAAGCACTTCCATTCATGGAGTGAGATACTATTCAACATGAGCAATGGTGCCAGAATCTGACCCTCTGTGATTTGACCGAGGCCATGGAGGGAAATTAGAGGCAGACTTAGACTTTAAGTGTAGAGCTGAACAAATAATTGATTTTTCAGTTCAGCGGCTGAGCTGGAAAATCTGCAGGGGGAAATGGTTTATTTCTAATCAGGCTGAATTTTTTTTTTTTTTTTTTTTCTCATCGCAATTAAAAACTGGAAAAACAGCAAAATATATTGACATTTCTACATTTTTCTCCCCCAGACAAAACTTCTCACCAAATTCGACCCAAATTCACAAATAGTTTTGGTGATCCCAAAAATGCATTTTTCAGTGAATTTACTATTCACCAGAACAAAATTGCCCAGCTCTACTTATGAGTTCTGGCTCCATGGGCGGCCAGTGACTCGACCGTTGGGGAACACTAGCCCCCAGCCCCTCCCCTTGTGGCCGAGGCCCCACCCCTCCCTCTCCCTTCTTGCCTCCCCTCCCCCACAAGAGCCCAGAGCACCCCCACCGCGGCCCCGGCCCCAGGGACCAGGCTGCACTCCCACAGCGCCTCCAGCCCAGGTGTGCTGGATAGCGCGGCTGCAGCGCCCCAAGCCCCAGTGCGCCAGGTGGCCAGCTGACACAGCCCCAGCGCCAGCCGTCCCGAGTTCCTGCGTCAGGCAGGTCGGCCAGCCCCAGCCCCAGCCAGCCCGCCAGCCAGGGGCAGAGTGCAGGAGGGGGCATAGCATGGGCGGGGCCATGCCAGGCTGTTTGGGGAGGCACAAGCTCCCCCAGCCTACAATACCTGTTGCCCATGTCTGGCTCCCACTCCTTTGCTCAGACCACCTCTCCCATTACAAAATAAAAGCTGGCACCTATTGACATCTGTACCATTTTTCTGCCCCATGAGCTAATTTACAGTAGCAATAATGATCAAGTATCCCTATGCGGTTGACACTGCACACAGTACAAACTGATACATACTACAAAGAAAACCCAAAGGACTGATTCAGATGCCATTTTCTTATGCTAGGAAATGACCACCTTCATAGACATTTATAAATACACATTTAATCCCCTACAAATTGTTAAACTATGAGATTAAAAAAATGTCACCTGAGACTCTATGCCCCTAGTGAGCCAATATCATGCCCGTTTGCAGAAACAAACTGTCCTGCTGTAAATAAATAAATAAAATAAAATAATGCTATTTCAGCATAGAACAAGTACTGCAATTTCATTAGATTAATTTCCATTTCCTCATCTAACAGAAAAGGAGAAGAATCAGGGCAGTAATCTAGAGAGGCGTGATTTAAATTTGCTCCTTTACACTTTTAATATCTGCTTCCTGTATTCCAATGTTTTCTCCTCCATGAATGAAGTTCTTTTCTTCCATTTTTTCTAGCAAGTCCTTCAGATGTGCCCAACATATATTGCTGCTCCAACCTGCCCTATCTCTGTTCACAAATGCTAGCCATAATTATGCAACAAGAGTGATCTTAGTTGTAAAAATATGTTAATTCATTTTGCGTACGGCTGATCTCAAATTAACAAGGATACCAATTTTTAGGTATTCTGTCAAATTGTAGACTAGATTTCCACACTAAACTCAGAATAATTTTGAAAGACCAATTATGGTGGGATCGGGGGGAGAGAAGGTGCTGTATGTCACAGACTCATTTGTAATTCTGATCACTGCAGAAAGGGACTTGTATAAAGCCAGGTAGCTGAGGGCAGAAAGGGGCTGCAGGGAGGAGGTCTGCAGTCACTGTCTTTGAGGCTAGTGGGCGAGAGGAGCTTGGCCCAGATGGAAGGGACTACCCGAAGAAGGGTAGAGAAGGAGCCTGATAGAAGCAACAGAGGAAGCAGATCAGAGAAGCAGCAGCAAGGTGTTGGATAGTGCAGACGTTAGCTGCTGGTTGTAAGATTCCAGGGCTGGAAACTGGAGAAGAGGGTGGGCCTGGATTCCTTTACCAGCCATCGGGGAAGTGGCACCATTGACAGGCAGTGAATTGGAAGACTGCCTGGGACAGCTAGCACAGAGAGACTTTGGTACTCAAACCACCCCAGAAGGGAACAATTACAGTGACCTGGCTGGAGGGCCAAGCCACGAAGAGCGAGCCGTCAGGTCCTGAGAGAGAGAGAGAGAAAGATGGAACGAGTGCCTGCCAGAAGAGGCATCAGACTGGCAGAGCTAATCCCCCACCATGGCCACAAGGAGGCACTCCACTGGCGAGTAGAACACCCTGTGACAATCACAAGTGTTTAAATTATTTCTTTCCAGTATCGCTGGCAATTATATGAAATCAGAATGAGCATGCTGTGTGTTAAAAGAGATATAACATCCATCTATCTATTGTTAAGGTATTGGAAAGCTGTTTGCACGCAGGGCAATATACTGATACACACAAGCAAACTTTTCACCATTAAAAAAAGTCACTACTTACTAACAGTTACCATACCTTGGCATCTGAGACACCTTACACTTAACAAAGGGAAACAGCGTGCAGCACCTCAGATAATAAAGAAAGGTTTGAAAGAGGAGGAAGGATCCTCACAGGCCTCTAAGCCTTGAGCTCTGCACTTAGTCTGTACTTTTCCATCTTCCCCAAGAATTCTTCTCCTGAAGAACCAGGACATGGAAACCCCAGTCCCTAGAAAAATCATGGAGCAGGTCCTCAAGGAATCCATTTTGAAGCACATGGAGGAGAGAAAGATGATCAGAAACAGTCAACATGGATTCACCAAGGGCAAGTCATGCCTGACCAACCTGATTACCTTCTATGATGAGATAACTGGCTCTGTGGATATGGGGGAAGCGGTGGATGTGATATACCTTGACTTTAGCAAAGCTTCTGATATGGTCTCCCACAGTATTCTTGCCAGCAAGTTTAAAAAGTATGGATAGAATGAATGGACTATAAGGTGGATAGAAAGCTGGCTAGGTCGTCGGGCTCAATGGGTAGTGATCAACGTCTTGATGTCTAGTTGACAGCTGGTATCAAGCAGAGTACCCCAGGGGTCTCTCCTGGGGCTGGTTTTGTTCAACATCTTCATTAATGATCTGGATGATGGGATGGATTGCACGCTCAGCAAGTTTGCTGGGGGGAGAGGTAGATACACTGGAGGGTAGGGATAGGGTCCAGAGTGACCTAGATAAATTGAAGGATTGGGCCAAAAGAAATCTGCCAACCCTACTGCCATTGGGCCTGAATCTCCTGTTACTTTTACTGGTGAGACAAGGTGGGTGAGGCAATATCTCTTTGACTAGATCAGCTTCTGTTGATGAGAGAGACAAGCTTTCAAGCTTACACAGAGCTCTTCTTCAGGTCTGACTATTGCAAGACATGGCACCTTCAGCCTAGCACCAGCAGGACAGTCTCTAGCACAGGGTTCTCAAACTAGGGGTCGGAACCCCTCAGGGGGTCACAAGGTTATTACATGGGGGATCGTGAGCTGTCAGCCTCCACCCCAAACCCTGCTCTGCCTCCAGCATTTATAATGGTGTTAAATATATAAAAAAGTATTTTTAATTTATTATGTGGGTCGCACTCAAAGGCCTGCTATGTGAAAGGGATCACCAATACAAAAGTTTGAGAAACACTGCATCTAGCACATTCCATCCCCACCAAGCTAATGCTAAGAGGGAACTAAATATAATAAAGAATGGCCAGAGGCTGAAGCATACCCAGCATGCCGAGAGCGTGACCCTTGACTGAACACTGACATACAAAAACCACTTGAGCAAGATAGCAGAAAAGGGCAAGATACATAACTTTCTCAGCAAACTGGCAGCTTTTTCATGGGGCACGGATGCTCCAACCCAAGAACCTCAGCCCTTGCCATCTTGTACTCAGTAGCAAAACAGTGTGCCAGTATGGAGTCAGTCAGCATACACCAAACTTGCTGATGTGCAAATCAAATCAACAATATACATCATCACAGGAACTCTCTGACCAACTCATCTTCCATGGCTTCCAGTTCTGAGCCACATTGCTCCCCCTTACATTAGGAGGGAGATTGCAGCACAACTCAAACAATGATACATATTGTTGAGCAGTGCCCACTAACTAAATTCAGCAGTCAGCTCCGAGAGCTCCACTTGGCCACTGAGAACGCTATTGCTTGGCTCAGTGAATACGCAAACGCTAAATAAATATATTTTATAAGCCAGGGCTGTGAGGATTCCAGTGGCCAAAACTGAATTATCTACTGGGATCGAAGGTGTGTTTGAGAAAGAGAAATTAATTTGGATAATGAAATTCCTTGGGGACTCAGTAGCTCCTGGCAGATATTTATACAGTGTAGGCCAAATTCTGCTTTCCGATACATCACTGTACATCTAAAATAACTCCAGTGAAGTCAGTGGAGTTACTCCAGATTTACACTGGTGATAATAAAGAGTATAATCTTGCATTGTATGTTTAATGAAATCATATCAGACACTCTGTCATTCTCATTATGTTAATAGTGCTATTTCATACTGTGGGCCTAATTCTCATTTCACAATGTTGGGCCCCAGCCCTGCAACTATTTCAATGTGAGCAGAGCTCCATTAACTCCAGTGGGGCTCTGGGTGGGCAGGGTGATCCATTCATCCATCCAGCTGGAGACAGTTGCAGGATCTGGGCCAAAGTTAGGAGTAACCTTATTGAAATCAGTGGAGTTACACTGGTATAAAATCAGTGTAAATGAACCCAGCTACAACCAGCTTCCTGTGTTCTTCCACCTATAAAAATAGTCCCTCCAAAAATAAATGAAAGAAAAGTAGCAGTAATTTCTAGTGTTATTCAAACTCTGAAGCACGGGGTACTCTATTAATTGTACCAAAAATTGTACCAAACTCAGTATTTTGAGTTTATTTCCATTAAATTCAGAGCTTGGCTCACTGTATTAAAGGCCAATATTGTATATCAAGACTGCTCAGGAGGGATCAGGTGGCTTATCAGGAAGAGGGATTCTCTCCAGAGAGAGAATGGGACAATAGCAGTCTCCACACAACATGATGTCACCAGAAGCAAGTACATAAGAACAGCCATACTGGGTCAGACCAAAGGTCCATCTAGCCCAGTATCTGGTCTTCTGACAGTGGCCAATGCCAGGTGCCCCAGAGGGAATGAACAGAACAGGTAATCATCAAGTGATCCATCCCGTGTGGCCCACTCCCAGTTTCTGGCAAACAGAGGCTAGAGACACCATCCCTGTCCATCCTGGCTATAGCCATTGATGGACCTATCCTCCATGAATTTAGCTAGTTCTTTTTTGAACCCTGTTTAGTCTTGACCTTCACAGCAAAGGCTTCCACAGGTTGACTGTGCGGTGTCTGAAGAAATACTTCCTTTTGTTTGGTTTAAACCTGCTGCCTATTAATTTAATTTGGTGGCCCCTAGTTCTTGTGTTATGAGAAAGAGTAAATAACACTTCCTTATTTACTTTCTTCACACCAGTCATGATTTTATAGACTTTTTTTCCTATCCCCCCGTAGTAGTCTCTTTTCCAAGCTGAAAAGTCCCAGTCTTATTAATCGCTCCTCATAAAGAAGCTGTTCCATACCCCTAATCATTTAACCATTAAACTCTTCCCACAGTCTTCCTGGGGGGTATGGGTGGCTTTTTGGTTTGTTCAGTTGGGGTTTTTTTGGTGTGAGGGCGGGGAGATTGGGTTGGTTTTTTTGTTTTTTTGTTTTTGAGAGGAGGAGCAGGCTGCTGCCACCCCAGGCGAATCCTGCATTTTGCAGGTCGCCGTAGCTTTTTCTGGTGGGGGAGGGTTATGTGGAAAAGGATCAGAAGAGATACTGGAATTAATAGAGAATGCAGCCCCAGTTCTAGACAGTAGTCCGGAGCGACTGTCTACACTGCAGTAAGGCATGGCTGTGGCTGGTCCGTGTCCGCTGACTTGGGCTTGCAGGGCTCACGCTATGGGGCTATTAAATTGCAGTGTAGATGTTCCAGCTTGGGCTCTGAGAGCCTGCCAGGGTAGAGGGTCTCAGGCTCCCACCCAAGCCTGAATGTCTGCGCTGCTATTTTTAGCCCTGAAGCCCTGTGAGCCTGAGTCATCTGACCTAGGCTCTGAGATTCAGTGCCATACGTTTTTTATTGCCGTGCAGACAAATTGTCTTCCCACTTATACCAGTGTCATTCCATTGACTTTAATGGAGATACTTCCACAAGTGTAATTCAAGGGTGAGAGGAGAATCAGGCCCTAAAAGTAAAGATTCATGGTGCATATTCCTAAATAGCAATCAGGATGCTTTTTTTTTTTTTTTTTTAAATCACTGCCTGTTTTTAAGCACTACATAAGACAACAACCATGAGTGGCCTACTTTGAAGGCAGCTATTGCAGCAGATTCAGCCACCTCTTATGTATCTTATTTTTAAGCAGGGGCTTTTCATTACTCTTTTCAAGAGTTCTCGTTGTAGGAAGAGAAGACTGTCCATTCCTGCGCTAACACTTTTTTTCCCCACCTATTGTGAATGGTGTTGGTGAAAGGTATGGGACTGACAGCCCTGGAAAGCGAAGTCCTTTCTAATCACTTATGGGGTACAGCACGAACAGCGTCCTTAGCAGCATGCCACAGTCCTGATCGGTTTCAGTATAAAGATCTGAAGGCAGAATGGTATTTTCAAAATTGCTGGCATGCTAAATTGTACACTGAAAGTCAGAAGGCACATTGGTGTTGCCAACTCATTCAATTTTATCATGAGTCTCATAATATTTGGTTGTTTATTTCAAGTCCCAGCTCCTGGAGACAAGCAAATGCACGATGGTAGCAGAGAAAAGCTTTAAAATGTGACCCACAAACATCCTGAGAGCTCGCAAGCCAGAGGAAAATAAGAGAGACCCCATAACGTATTGGTGGGGTTTTCTGAATCTCACTTTTGAGCATTTGAGGTTGGCAATACAATACTGGAAAAGCTTTGTGACATTTAACAAAAGTATGAATTACCCCCTCCCCCATGTCATTTTTGTAAAGCTTTCCATAATCCATTTGAAAAAGGCAAAAGGATGACTGGAGTGTTTTAAGCGTTATACAATTTAATTCTGAACTCCAGCCTGTGAAGAGAAGTTTATTACCACACACACAAAAATAAGATGAGTTCTATGTAAGTGTTTGTTCATTATTAGTAGCCAGTCATCAGAGCTTTGGTTCATTAGTCCTGCTGTTCTGGCAGTTTAACAGCTACTCCAGGCATCTGTGCTTTTTCTCCTGTCTCGGAGGTGGAAGGACAGAGCATGCTAGCAGCTACAGGCTCTAAGGGACACTGCACCCACAGACCTGCGTGTGGGTGGGTGGGGGTGGGAGGGACATATTACTGCACCCACAGACCTGGTGGCAACTAACAGGGTTGGATTGTGGGGTGACGCTGTACCCAGAGACCTGCTAGCAGGGGACGCTGCACCCACAGACCTGCGCATGGGGGTTGGGACGGACACATCATTGCACCCGTACATCTGTGGGCAGCTCTGGGTGGGCTCGTGGGGTGACACTGCTGGAAGCTATTGCAGAAGGATGGTGAGCACACACACTGCCCTTGCAAAGCTGCATGCAGAGGTGGGGGCACCTCGAACCAGCCCGGTTACAGCTCTGTCTGTGCGGCGACATGGCACCCAGAGACCTGCCTGAACTTAGAGACCGCTTTGCAGAGCTGTCTGGACTGCAGCTGCACTACACTTGGTCGATTCCTCCTCCCACCCCCCCCCCTTCCCACCACATGCTGGCACCAGAGCCGCAGACACACCCTCCCCCCATCCTGTGCCTGGCTCTTTGCCTTCTCCAGCAGGAGCTGTGCACACATTCCCCCCCCCCCCCCCCTCCCCGGCCGGGCCAAGCTCTAAGCAGCTGGACCAGCACACACTGCTCCGTGCCTGGCACACTGATGAGGGCTGCAGCACAGGCTCGCATCATCTGGGCGGGGGGGGAAGGCTGGCGGCTGAGCTGTGCCGAGCGAAGGAGTGAATGGAGCGCAGGCTGCTCGCTTCGCCCTCTGCTCCCCCCTCCTGTTCCATTCAGCCAGCCCCGGCCCTGCTGCTGAGACTGCTGGCGTCAGAGCTGCCTGCGTCAATGCTGCCTCAGTGACACACACAGGGGCTTTCTCCCCCCTCCTACTCCTCCACTTTTTTTTCTCAATGAGCAGCCTAATGGGATTTTTATGATCCTGCTTATAAATCAAGCCATTAGGGCGACTCACTGCGGCTGGCACGTTTACAGTTAATGATCCCTTTGTCCTTTTTCCATCTTTTTTTAACCCTGGGTTTCCATGCAGAGCCTGAGCGGAGTGTGCCTTCCGCCTTCATGTGTTTGCACGGCTACCTGCCCATGGCAGCTCCCTGCATTGGGGTTGATGCAGAATAAAAATACAGCCACTGTGCAGAAGGCCGGAGTCCACACAACACCCTGCTGCTAAAACACCCACGGAGGCACCTGCTTACTATGGGAGTTTAGATGATTTCCCTCTTAGGCACCTCCCCCCCCAAAATAAAGGCACAGCTTTATGGTCGAGCTAGTTGGCTATTTTCATTATTTATTTGAAGCAGCCTGACATTGTCTCCCCTCTCCATTTTAACATGCTTAGCTCTGAATGCATATAAAACGGTTGCTTTATGCATGTCTATGTAGTATGGATTAAACAGGGGCCTGCACGCTGCCACTCACCAAGGTCAATGGGGAGTTGGCATGCACCATTGAGCCCGTAATTAGTGTATGGGGGGGTAATCAAAATTGGGGGCATGATCCTCTTCCCCCCCCTCCCCCGACACACACACCCATCAAAGTTGATGGCAAAGTGCCCATTGATTTCAGTGGTGCAGGATCAGGCCTTGCCTTTAAAAGTATCTAGGTTTAGATATGCACACGGGACTATATGCTGGTCCTACTGTAGCCAGTGAGAATCACTGAACACAACAGGCCCCAGATTTGGCTCACAGAGAACATGTACCCACACCTTGGCCCACATCCTGTCCCGTGTTAGTTCAAGTTCACCAGAACAATACCAAACTGCTCTAACAGTGGCTTACCCTGCCACCACAGCATTGCCCCTCCATAGAATCATCCTTAGTGACACGGAGCAGCTCCTATCCTACACTTTCCCCAGTGCTGAGGACATAGGCATGGCTCTCAGACGTGGTCTACACCTAAAACTTAAAATTCACACCTCCGAGACACAGTTATGCCAACCTATGTTCTGTAGTAGACACTGCTAAGGCAGCAGCAGAATTTTCTGTTAATCCACCCCCTTTAGAGCCAGTAGCTTAGGGTTACCATATTTCAGCAAGCAAAAAAGAGGATGGGAGGAGCCCCGCCCCCGTCCTGCCCTAGCCCCGCCCCTGCCCCTCCCACTTCCCACCCCCCTCAGAACCCCCAACCCTCCCCCTGTTCCTTGTCCCCTGACTGCCCCCTCCTGGGACCCCTGACCCTAACTGTGCCCCAGGACTCCACCCCCTACCTAAGCCTCCCTGCCTCTTGTCCCCTGACTGCCCCCTCCTGAGACCCTCCCCCCATCCTAACTGGCCCCCTAGAACCCTACCTGTACCCTGATTGCCCCAACCCTTATCCACACCCCCACCCCCAGACAGACCCCTGGGACTCCCACGCCCCATCCAACCAC